>NC_060252.1:65637667-65940698 GCF_921293095.1 Ischnura elegans
CTGCTCTTACAATTGACGCGGGGAAACATAGCGCTCTTTTACATATGGACAACACCCGTGAAAGTATTAAGTAGCTTACCTGAGACTAAGTTACGTGACTACTCGAATCGGTTCATACTGAACCATTTTTAAAACTTTAATGTAATTGCTATTATATTTACTACTAATGATGATTTGATGGGAAATATTGATTAGTCTCATTATTAAAACGGGGTTTGTGTTCAAAAACTTAGGCTGTGAATTAAAATCCCTCCTTGGGAGTAGCAAGCATAATTTGACATTCGATACATGCCTACCCCGAACTTTATGCGTAGACATCTGGTCAGACATAGATCCATTATGTTATGACTTAATTACTCGCGTCCGGTCAAAACATAGATTAATATGTTCTAAGTGTATACGCGATCATAAAAGTTGATAGTATAGAACGATAAAAGTAAACTGTGAGATTACTTGGTGTGTTGCTACAATTGTAGACTGAATTACAGTTTTACTGATTGTAATAATTATAACTTTTTACCTCTTCTATTCTTGACCTTGTTTAATACATTTTATAATATTTCTTGGAGTTTAGGTGAATGTAAAACAAGGTATAGCCAACGTTTCGATTTATTTTAAATCATCCTAAGGGCTATGAAAGAAAAAACATGAACAATATAAAATACAAAGATGACAACGATATACAATATTTTTACATAAAAATGTTAAGATCGCGTTTTTTATACAGTAATAGAATTTAAAGTATACACTTATATATTTTGTATTTTATATTGTTCATGTTTTTTCTTTCATAGCCCTAAGGATGATTTAAAATAAATCGAATCGTTGGCTATAACTTGTTTTACATTGACCTAAACTCCAAGAAATATTATAAAATGTAATAAAATAATTATTACTTGATGCTCCGAAAAGGAGGCCATGTTCGTCGAAATCGGTTCAGTCTTACCTTTGGGGCAGGGTGCGCAAGCCGTATCCCACTGCGCGTCCGCGTTGTCCCCTCGTCCCCTAGGGTGGCACCTCGCGATCACTCCCCATCCCGGGGGGCACTTGGAGCACGGCACGTCGTTGCCCCCGGAGTGCCGCAATCTGTGGCGGTTGTGCGTGGGTGCGGCGGCGTGTCCCGCCCCAGGGTGCGGCTCCGGGCCGTGCCTCCCGTGGCCGAGGTGGTGGTGATGGTGGTGCGGTGACTTGGTCGGGTGCCCAGGGAGTTGGTTCGTCCGTTCCGTGGTGACGGAGGCTAGTGTGACCTGGTTGAAAGAAATTCAGTATTATTATAATTCGAAATGAAAATTAATGCCAGTTTGTAGGAGAAAACGTGCAAAAGAAATCTTTAGGGAGTACTTAGCGTGAAATTTAGTTGTCACGATAAAATTTGCAGCGTTCCCAATGTGTTATACGAATTAGGATGGGAATTAAATCGATAGATTCGGCTTTAACTTAGTGAACATTTTTGCTCAATGATGATGAACAACATTTGTAAATTTTCACATAATATTTTTTATTTGGTTAGACGCGTTTCGACGCTAAGGCGTCATTCTCAAATGCACTCGGTAATCTAGAATGAAGGCTTAGCAAAAATTTCTCTGTTTTATATTTATTTAGGATGGGAATCTTTATAGGAGCGTAGATCAAAGTATAGCCTAAATTTACTCAGTAAATTCGGTGAAGATATTTTCTTAGACGGCGTGAAACCTTCGCTTACCGTCGTACTATCGAAGACGTGATCACGAGAAAAATAAGTAAATAGTATGCAAAACGAAGAGATTTAAAGGTTTATTCTTTCCTCATATGCTATTAAAAATATGAATGGTGTCTCCGTAAATAAAATTAAAATGCGCCACTTGCTAGACGACGATTCATTGCATGTTCTTATTTTTCCATTGTTCTAATCTTGCATGGATTTACTCTAGGAATTACTAACCGTTGGCATGCTTTTGCCTTTGAATGACAGTACACGTGTTTATTGCTATTTTGCGTAACATTTTTTGATCGTGTGGTGTATATTTGGGGATCCTCGCTAATACTGCAGGATGGTGATTGGTCATTCCCGTGCCAAACGCCCTATAATAATGATATTTATAATAATATTGTTTATTGTTCTTGGAAATTGTCCATTTAAAGCATATTGGGTTTATACTATACAATAGAGCTCACAATACACAAATTAAAGAATTTACAATGGGGAAATATAGGGATGTGCGGAAGGGCGTACCCAGGATCAAAACTAGAGGGGGCAAGCCGTGGTCGTTCATGTTGTAGCGCAGAAAAGGTTACGGAAACAAAAATTTCAAGAAAAATTGTAACAGTGATTTATTAGTTTTTTTAAATTATTTGCCTGAAGAAAATTATTTTAATTACATATTTCATACTGCTATCACTTGTCTTGTATTTAAAGAAAATTTGTTCACAACTTTCGTTTTGAACTATATTTACTTTTGCTTCTAGTGGACAAGGGGGAGGGGGGTTGGCATTGGGGTAGCCACGAATTTCGTCCGTGGGGGTCCAAAACCGGGGTGGAAATTTTTTGAAAAAACAGGGTACTTAGAGGGTTAAAAATTAATTTAAAATTGCCTGAAGATGATCAATCACATTAAGTTAATTTTGTAAGGAAGGAAGTTCTGCAAGGTATTTTTCAGGAAAGATGTGAAACCTTTCCCATGTTTCGTTATTTAGTGACATTCTCAAGGGATACTCTTCTCAACCACCATGTCCAGCACTTTGTCGCCTACGCGTTACACTTTTTAACGCGTTAGGAACTCCAAAGCGGGTAATTAGCTCAGAAATCATCATTGAGCAGAAAGCATTCATTGAGCATTGAGCATCATGATTGAAAATTAGCAGTTCATAAATATTTCTCGGGTGTTCTATATAGCATTTGGCAATCGAATCTATTTTTATAACGAAATGAAAGCTTTATCATTATCGGAGTGCGTGGTGGTTTAGGCCACAAATCGTTACTCTTTTTGTGGTATATCATCACGTGGATTTTTATTAAGATACTCGTCAATCAGCGTGATAAAGGTTGTAAGTGTTAAGTTTTAAGCAACTGACGGTGAGGTAAATGCATGTTCTGAAATGGCATTTGAAGTGCCTTACTCCAAAGCATCAATTCAATGACGGGAAATCATTCATCCACCGAGTAGGGTCTCCAGTACCCTTTGAGTAATTCAGCACTGGACCGAGAGCAATGGTTGTTGACCCGATCAGTTCCTTTCGCAGGTGCAGCTCATGTCCTAGGGAGTGAAACAATGGCGTTTGTGGGAATGTTCCACCGAAGAGTTCAGAGGTGCAGGCGACAACAGCATTACCTGGGCGCTAGACCGCGAAGGCCGTCTCTTGCCGGGAAGGCGAAATATTCTGGCTTGCTCACTCACGCGCTGCATTCCTGCAGAAGTAGCAACGCGTATTAATTCGTGCAATTCGTGACTTCGGCAAAATAGTTCTCTACTCTGGAGCCGCTTGAACTTCGTTTAGGTTGAACGTGATTTTTTTAATCAGTTCACGCAAATGATGATTTTCCAAAAACAAAAAAAAAATGCTACTGATGCTAAGTCTTCCTCGGTATTAATTCGTGCAATTCGTGACTTCGGCAAAATAGTTCTCCACTCTGGAGCCGCATGAACTTCGTTTTGGTTGAACGTGATTTTTTTAATCAATTCACGCAAATGATGATTTTCCAAAAACAAAAAAAATGCTACTGATGCTAAGTCTTCCACGGTGCGATGATAATGAAGGCTATATTTTCCGGGTTTCACCGCGTCGCCGTTGTGTTAGAGACAGCAGTTTTTCCTGCATTTTTTTCCGGCGAATTTACTTTTGGTGTATATAACATTATAATATTGCTTAGGATTAATTTTGATACCGGTTATGTTCACGAGATTCATTCATGTTCTAAGGGATCCAATTTTTTTTCTAGCTAGCTACTCACCTGAAACCTAAAAAACGTGTTACTTCTCGACGTAATCTCCTTGCGGACGTACACATCTTTCACGATGCCGAGACGCCATGATTCCATGGCCGCGGCCAAGGCTTCTTTCGGAGTCCGTTTTGACCTCTGGTAAATCGCCTATATTGTTTAAGTTCGTTGTTACACCATGTTCTGCCTTCATTAAACTGTCGTGCCCACGAACGCACTGTCGCCTCATCCATAACTCCATCACCACATGTTTCCTTCAACTGTCCATGAATTTCAACTTGCGTCACGAGACGAAAATGCAGAAAACGAATGATTTCTCGCTGTTCGTTTAAGGAAAACGTCGTTTTTCCAAGTATCTTAAAAAATTCTCATTCTAGATGCTGTCGAAAGTATTCTATCCGGCCCATATTTCATCCATCTCTGTCACGCATTGACAAAGAGTGTGCGCTAATTTTACACAATACCTATACGCGGTCCTATTCGTTTCCAGTCGGTAGAAAAAAAATCGGAGGCCTCAGAACTTGAATACACCTCGTAGATGAAACTTCGCTTCTATTCTACATCACGAAAAGCGTTATAAATCTCTTCTTTCCATTCAAAAAAACCATTTTTGTGACCGCTTTTCCCGCTTAACCGCATCGTTCCCATTAGCAGGGAGCTCGCTCTTTAAACACTTGCTTTGTTTTGGCTCGTAACTTTCTTTACCAGAAGTTCCTCTCCCCAGCGTTTATGTCGAGAACTTCTGCCTCCTTATTCTTCTCTATTCATCCCCAGAGAGTGTTGAAAATTGCTGATTAGATCTTCGCCCTTCCTGAATATAGATCACCCTTCAGTTACCGTCCTTACCCCATAGCCCTTTTTGCCTATCTACCGTGTATTTGACGATCAAAAGATCAATTTTGGCTATTTTTAGAGGCGACCGCGGAAATACCGGCGGTGAAACTCGACAGTCAACCACAAGTCCTCTGAAAGACGAAAATTTTCGGAGTAAATTTTATTTTTCGCATCGTTATAGGCTCGAACCACTATACTATATTCAGCAGATTTTACACAAATTCGAACTGAATGTCCTTCGTAATCTGCATGCATAGGGGTAGTTAAAAAATTAAACTTGCACAAAATGTACTTCAATATTGTGGCAAAGGAATAATTTTTTATAATTCAATGATAAATTATTGCTAGGGTTCATAGAAAGAATTAATCCGTGAACTACAAAGACACTGCAGAAAATGCTTGGGAAAACGATGCGATTCGTCAAAAACTGCAACCAGAGACCAGAGGGTGTTATACAACTTTTTCACCTAGGGAAACTCTGGAGTTTCGAAGGTTAGGTGATGGAGAAACTGGAGCAATTTAGGACGGATACATAACAGAATGATAACGAGAACATCATCATAGAACGGCTCTCTATTTCCTGGTCCAACAGAAATCCAAGGGATCTTTTTTTCCGAACAGATAGGCTTAGGAATACCTAGAAACAAAAAAGGACATGAATTAATGATGGGCTGTGGTGAAATCACCCTTTCCGCTCTGAGAACGTCAATGGTGTTAGCCAATAGGGTAGTTTCCTTCATCAAAGAAACCGAAAGGCATTAATTGCGATTTGTTACCCACCATTACTGATTTCATAATATACAAATTATTTCGTTTTACAAATACCGGTTTAGAAGAATGGCAATGGTCCATTTTTATCATCATTTGAAAAGGGCCAGATTGGCGCCCATGCGATGCCACTCCACGTGACGTCACAGGGACCTAGTTTCTACACGAGAGGATAGGAGTTATACATCGTCTGAGGTTACCAATGCATGCATGAGGCACAGAGCTCAGGGAAACATCTCATAATAATCACACAATAAAACTGGCGAAGGTCGGAAAGTTTTCTTCGTTTGATAAGGTATTAATTAACCTTTTTTAAGCCAAGCGCTACCATCCAGCAAGGTACTCAGCTACCCGCTAGCATCCTGCGTCCTATCAGCGCTCAGAGCCTCGATCAAGGTCACCTCACAAGGCGGGAGGGGGAACCAGAAATACGTCACACGGAGAGATTTCCTTACCCGTCGCGTTTTCGCGCGCTTGAAAATTTTCACTTTTCATTTAATCGTGAAAAATAGATATCGTCATTTAAAAATCTAAAAGCGTGAAATACGTACTCCAGGAGTAATAATCTTCCGATATAGGCAATAAAAAAATAATAGGAAACCACCCTATTCAACGTCGGCAGCGCGAGACACGACCCATCGGTAGACCCACGAAGAAATTATCTACTAATCTATAAAGTGTGAAACCCACTCCCGACCGTTGGCTGGTTCTTTCAAATTTTTGTGGTGAACTAGACGAGACGGCAAAAATTCTTAGGATTGACCCCCTCTAAAATCGTCTGAAATTCTAGGAAAAACAGTAGAAACACTAAATTTTCTATCAATTGCAGTGTTGAAAACTGCTTCTATGTCATTACTTTTTGGTGGTCAAAAGAATCGATTTTTCGAAAATTTCATTTTTCGAACCAAGACCACGTGGTACGTATAAAATCGTTTCCGGCTTGATTTTGTGGAAGTTCGATATATCCATGATAAAAGAACGCCAATGATAATTTCGACTCTTTTAATTCAAAACTCAACGACCGACCATGGTTTCTGCACATTGAAAATTAACTCAATGCAAAAAAACTCACTCCTTGAAAATGACACAATGAGTTGAAACCATGGTCCGTTGTTGAGTTTTGAAATAAAAGTATGGAAATTACCATTTGTGTTATTTTATCATGTTATATACCACCAGTGTCGCCGACTCCATGGGGCCTGAGGAGGCCCGAGCCCCCTCAAAAATTCGTTATGGGCGTGAGGAAAAAATGTGTTAGGCTTGTCGATTTTCCCCGGAGTGTTCAGATATCGAGATTCGAGTTATCAGGGACTTAAGTGACATCATATGATTCTTCTAAAATGCTTAAAAAACTTTAAACGTACTACTTATTAAATTTCCCGGGGCAAGATCCCCGGTTTGGGTCCCCCCAATATTTTTTGTAAGTCGGCATCCCTGGATACCACGCGATACGTCGGAGAACCAATTTTCAGAGCGATCGGAGCTCTTTTAATTTTGCGAAAAATTTCGTAAATTATCTCGAAAATGGAGGGAGTTACGGAGCTGCGTCATAGGGTTCAACAAAAAATGTAAGGACTGGCAGAGAGTAATTCAATGACTTTCTCATTTTAACTATAAATCAAAGATCTTTTATTAATTGTGGTAAAATAGCTTTACTTACTCAGGGATGATGAATTTGGCGGAAATGTTTATATAACCATAATTAGATCCACCGAGGCCGTAGATCTTTGCCGGTGGGGCTAGGAGAGCAGAACCCTCTTTCCCCCTAGCGAGCGAAGGCGAATAATAGGTATTAAATACCTCTGGATCGGAAATTATATCTCCTACTAACCTCGTTCCACCACTGTTACACTAAATGAGAAATCATGGCGAAGAAAGAAATGCGAAATCGTCGTCAAAATTTAGCCAAGTGATTGTTAGGGTCCTGTGGGAATAGGGGCTGAAAGCGTGCTAAGTACGAATAAAATCGAGTGTAAAAACGATATTTTTCGGGAAGTGAAAGATGAAATGAAATATTTTCGTGAAAACTTTCGCTGGTACTCGTCATGTCAAATAAAAACTTTTGGGCTATGTCGCCGCGTCAATTTTTGGGTGGCCCCAACGTTTCCCGACCGATGTTGGTCGCTTTCTCAAGGGAATCTGTTGAGAAAGGGACCAGCATCGGTGGGGAAACGTTGGGGCCACCCAAAAATTGACGCGGCGACATGGCCCAAAACTTTTATTTAACAAGAAATTATAAGTTTTAGCCTTCCATTTTCTTATTAATACTGTTGGCGTTTGAGATGTGAATGCGGCGAAGAATGGAGAAAATGAAGTGGACGGAAGGAGGAAGAACGACGAAGTTGGACATGGTGGGTGAGGAGAGGCAGCTTCTAGATGAGATACGGAGGAGACAGTACATATAGCGAGTACTTAGCGGGGAAGGGGATGTTAAAAACCGTGCAAGAGATAATAATACGAGGGAGGAGAAGGAATAGAATGGCAAAAATGGTAGAATGCCTGATTGTGAATTGAAGAGAGAAGTCCAAGTTGGGAGGGAAGATAGGATGGAGTAATCTGCAAAACGCTCCATGTAAACTAAACTTAATGGACAGAATACTTCAACAATTCTTTCATCAAAAGCTAAAATTGAAATATCTTTAATAATTGTGGAAAAATATCACTCATGGAAGACGAATTTGCCGAAAGTGTTCATAAAACCAAAAATACGTCCACACTTAGTCACTTTGTAGTCGACGTTAATAAAAATTAGTTCCCGAGAGACGAGTTTCGTTACTTGCTAGGATCCAAATTATTGCCCTACGAAGGGAGAGGGCAGCTACTCTAAGGAGAAGAGAATTGCATTATCGAGAGTAGCTCGCTAATGGAGCGCTGCTTTTCGTAATGTAGGGCATTCTATAATATCATATAATGCCATGAAATGTGGGCGTTGAGACTTCGGAAATCATATTACGAAATACTAAACCCTGTCCCCTTCAGTGACTTCCAGTCTCAGGCAAAAGGTCTAACCCTCTTACGAAAAGCCATCAGAACACTGAAAAAATGAAAGACCTTCAGCAAATTTAAAGCGATTTATCTTTAGATATTAATGCTTCGGTGGTATTGCCTCCGCAATTTCAATACGAGCCGGAGAAGACATTCATCTCTTATTGTCGGTAAATGAAACCTTATTGAATTGAACGCCAACTCTATCTACATCTGATGTACCTATCCTTTACAGTAGTCAATTACATTTTCTCAAATTAGTTTTATGCTGGAAGGAAAAGATTTTTGAATGAAGATTGAACGAGATTCTGAAAATAATATAAAAGCATAAAAGCTTCTTTTCTCGATTGAGACTTTCAAAGATCTGCACTAGTGACATGAAAATTTTCCTTAGTAGGGCATACAAGGAAAATGTTTAAGCAAGGAAATAGGTATTAAAGCTATTTTCTATTTTTTGTTGTTTCTTAATTACTATATTTCTTTTCAGTGTTTTTCGTGTTTTTGCCTATGTTTGTAATTACTGATTGTCAGGCTGATTTCTGTGTTTTGATTTTTTTTCTATTTTAGCCTACATTTTTAAATTTCTACGTTAATTTTTCGATATTTTTATTTTATAAAATTCTTTCTAATTATTCTCTTTTAGTTCTTATCTGACCTTTTAAGGAATTACCTTGTATTTTGATAATGTAACTTTGTTGACATTGCCCGATGAATCTCTGGAGCTGTGTAGAATCGGCCATCAGTCCCATGCACCACAGATTAAATAAAACTCTACCTCTACTTTCAGGCTTATTGAGAAGTCATCAAAATTATCTATTAATGGTGATGATAAAGGCTATACGTTGTTTTAGTTTAAGTACCTGCTAGGGAGGCAAGGAAGTAGTTATTTATTGGTAATATCTATTCAGGACTCTATTAGCTATGTGTAAATCACGAAATGAGAGGCCATTGCCGACTTTTTTTGCTCGGGAAATGGGGTGGGATAAACAATTGACTGCGAGAGGCCTTTCGGTAAAAAACGTAATGATGAAAAATCGCAGTTGAGTAATCACACAATTTTCTTCTATTTTTTATCTAACCGACTGATTTTCAATTATTAAATCTTTAAGCTATTAGTGGCCATTTTCGTATGAACCGAGCCGAATTATTGAAGGATGCATGCTGGCGTGTCGTTTAGTCAAATTAGATGCCAGAGTTGTTGATGCAGTAATTTATAAAATGTGTATTTCATATTGTGAATGTGTACAGGATATTCCGATTATATGCAAATACTTTGCGTCCATATACCGCCAGTTTGCCACCACGTGATTGTTATCGTATTCGTGTAGTGCGTCAAAAAGAAGAGAGTGAAAAATTAGGCGTTTTTCTGATTATTTCCAAACATTCACCCTTAGGAATTTATTGTGGCCCATTATTTCAAAAATAGCTTCGGATATCCCCGGTGTTGAATGTCACGTTTACTGATACATATGAAATTCTTTTTGAAATTTATTGCGCCCGTGGCAGACCTTGTCAAGTTGTCACGTACCACGCGACACCTTTCATGCATTAAATTAAATAAACATTACATAAATGCGGTTTATTGCATTATCATCTCTGTTTGACTTATTTTTCACGTGTATCCGTGGTCGTCTTTTAAGAACAATATGAGTTTTGAATGATTCTTACGTTGTAAAATGCTTTTTTTCTTACTGGATTCGAACTGTTGATGGTATTGATGAGAAAGGGCAGAGACTTCAGGCCACAAATTATTTCTAAGATTTTAGCCCGGGTGCGTTCCCCGCGGTTGGTGAATATTTTTCCATTCCAGCGGCTTCTCTCGTTCGCTGTATCGATTTAACTCCTGAGGACCGTCTTATACAACCCCGATTCCCCGCCTTCCTAAGTTTCCTCTCAAATCTTTCTCTAATTATTTTGCTCCTCAAATCTTTCCCTCATCATTCGTAGCTTTCAACGTTACACTTCAATATCTTAGTTACATTAACAGTTCGAATCTTTTCGCTGAATTTATTTGATAATGTTGTTGTAACAACGAAACTTGGCGTGCTCAATAAATTCAGGAGAGAGAAAGCGGATTTTCATTTAAATGAAGTTAGTAACTTCTACCGCGTATCATCCAAAATATTTTATAGCTCACTACCCGCATTCAAAAATGCCATTCCATGTGACTAGGAGTATCAGGACTCCCCGCGGTAATGATGAGGTTGAAAATCGTTAAATTTAGTTTATAACTTTATATAAACGTTGCTTTCTCTACATGGGGCCAAAGATATTTCATTTACTGCTCGCTGAAATGAAATAAATTAAATTCTCAAATAAAATATTGAGATATGACAAAGACTGGCTTTTCTCTCAAGATATTATTGAATATTTACTTTGATGTTATTTCCTTAGCAATACGCATGTAATATTTACTGCATTATTTTTTTTGGCACACATTTTTTTTATTTGATGGTGGCTCAATTCTGATCTCAATTTCAAAAACCACATAAATTTGGTTCTGTTGTGATTACTTTTGGATTAAAGAAATGATAAATTTCCTGAGCTAAAAGGGAGAACATAATTAAATGCTGAGTGGGACCAGATCTATGGGAGATGAAGTTAAGCTGGTATGAGGGAATGGAGGAACTATCTGATGAGGGGGTGAAATAGGGGCTTACAGCTGTCAAATCTTAGAATTGCGTGGCTGAGTGGTGTTAGAAACTTGAGCTAACGCTTCAAGAAGCTCAGCAAATCCGCCTAACTCTGAAGCATATGTCTGCAGATGCTTATGATAGAAAGGTTGATGAAGTTGTTTCGTGCGAAAATTTCGCGATGATTTTCCATTGTGACGGGTGACTGTAAATAATGGCTTTTGTTAGCGATATTAAAATATTATTCCCATCACGCTTATTAGTGTACAGTTAACATCATGTAGTCCTCAGCATGCATTAGTTTTATATTTAGCGTACAGCTACAGCTTATTAGTCTTACTTTCTTATCGGGTTATAATATTAGAGTTAGACCTTGATTACACACCATTATTTTCGTCAACGAAATACGTTCGAAATTAGTTAGTACTAACTATTTTAAATGAGAGCAGAAAAAAATGGTGTCACGAAACCATTAGGATGGGTAGTAAAAAAAATTCATCCGTAATTATTAATTCACTGTCGGGAAATGGAAATTTCGAAATATGAGGATTCTTTCTGGAAATTGAAGGGAGCCAGTCCTAATTGCTTTTTGGGAATGCATTGACTCTGCTATTTGAATAATTATCGATGATTTATTTTTGACTTTTTTCTTTTAAATGTCATCGGTGATGAAGATTGATTTTTTAGGAATTGGGCATATTAATTATTCTCCTCTCGCTCATTCGACTACTGCTCGATTGGATTAGGTTGATAATTTCCGAGCAGTTGAAGACCCATTAAATTTTTAATATTTCGATATCATAAAAATATTGGTTTGGAAATACTGCCATTAGCAGTATATCGGGCGTATGGTTGGTCATCTGACCAGAGAGGAACGTGGAATAACATATGGAATAACCCTTAGTGAGAAGGTGAAAATATTTGTGAATTATAATGCGCTATTCCACCGCAAGGATGTTTAATATAATTTTTTAGGCTGAACTTATCGGGAGAAATTTTGAGAAAATATTTTGGGAAGGATCGATGATGCTATTCCACCATAAAGACGATGCAGTTGCTCTATCAATTACTCATGCGCATTAAATCTCACGATTCTATTGACTGATTCCTTGCGTCAATGCGTCTCTGCTTCGCAGCAAAGGAACAAAACAAGATGATTTGATGGAAATTGTCAGCTGCAAGGTTAATGTACTATGTTGTAGAAGTAAGAAAATGACATTTTTTTGAATCTCATCACGCATTCCTAGTATCTGGCAATCTCTGTCATGTTTTTTATAAACCATTTAAGGGGACTTGATTGCAGAACATTCGTGAAACTTTGAGCGTGTTTTTGAGGGCTGTTTTGGTGGAGGCTGTTTTAGGAAGAAGAATAACTCCCTACAGCGTAACTATGTCATTCGGGGCACGCAGTTAAAGGCAGTTGAATCTGTGAAATATCTAGGGGTTAGACTCAATAATGATCTATCGTGGAATAAACATATTCGAGAAATAACCGGTCAAGCTAATCGTAAAATGGGTTTTGTTAAAAGAATATTAGGAAAGTGCGACGACAAAGTGAGAGAAATTAGCTACTTTTCCCTCGTTAGACCACATTTGGAATACGCTGCCAGTGTTTGGAACCCTCATGAAAAAGGCTTAATAACAGAGTTAGAACGCGTGCAAAGAAGAGCTGCCAGATATGTGAAAGGTCGTTACGATAGTCTTGTTAGTGTAACTGACCTCTTAGATAAACTCGGATGGGAATCTCTGTCGGACCGTAGATTGAAAAATAGACTAAACCTTTTAGATAAATTCAAGAGCAGTGTCTTTTCTGACGAAGTTAACCATATCTTGCGGACGCCAACGTACTACGGAAGATCAGATCATATAAATAAAATAAGAGAGATAGATTGCAGAACAGACAGATTCCGAATGTCATTTTTTCCACGATCAATAAGAGATTATAACGGCAGCAATAGAACGCGTAAATAGATTGCATGACTTGTAGTGTAGCCTACTAACCTATGTAAAACTTACTGCATGTTTCTGAATTTCTATTCTATATTCTATTTCTAACAGCATATAGTAGTATAGTTTGTTATTATACGGGACGTTTCTTGGACGGTGTGGTGTGCATGTGGGAGTCCAAATGCATGCTGCATGCTGGTGATTGATCACCCCCTGCCAAACACCCTAGAGGTGGCTCGCAGGGTAATTTGTAGATGTTTGTAGATGAGGCTCCAATCTTTTACCAGGTAATCATCAGTCACAATTTTCGCTACGCAGTACCATCATCAAGCCTTAGCTATCCTTTGAATCATCATGACTATGAGACGCTTCATTTTTTTGCCATGAAATACTCGTACAAAATTTAGCGCTGTCACCTTGAAATATTCAGAGTAAACTTTTGTCTGTATTTAATAAATATTACTATTACTATTTATAGCTACATCGAAAAAATGCTATTTTTATCGTCTGACAGCAGAAGATCCCGAGGTGAAATTTTCAAATAAGATGTACAGGGAACTTTTGAAAAGGGTATATACTCGATGTATATCATGAACATTTTAAGGTGATAGCGTTGGTTCAAAACTAGTTTTTATTAATGAAAAAATACTGCTCAAGAGGAAGTAATGCGACCTCTGAAGGCTTTAACCTCTTTAGTCGTGTATATTTTTCTCTACGTTGAAGAAAATTATTCTTCTTGCTATTTAACCTTTATTATGGTGTCAATAACACTTTTTTGAAAAATTGGACTTTTTTTCGAAGTTTATTTTATAATCTGTGTTCATAATTATGGACAAGTTTGCACATTGGGTGGTTAAATCCCCGAACAGTCATGCCCATTTTAATGGAGACTATGACTTAAAGGGTGTGCCTACTGCTTTTAGTTTATGTAATAGTATCGATGCTGTTACGAATTCGTGTCGTTTCAATTTTGGCTTTGACTTTGGTTTGCCTATCACCGCTCTTGTTTTACGGCTGCTCTTCAGGCGGAAACCGACGGGGCATCGAAACGCTACGAGCAAATCGCTCGCGATTGCCCCCGACGTGGGGAGCCCCTTGAGAAACAGAGATCATCTACTAATAGAGAGGCGTGCACTACACACGCTTCGCATCCGTTTTCTAACGTCACGCATGCCTGTGCACGCACAATCGACATGCCGACCAACGGAGCGAGGGAGGAAGGGAGAGAAAACTAAGTTATAATGCGGAGAGAGATAGGGATGTGCTATCATCGATGGGCAGAAATTGAGGGACTAGTGTTTTCGCCGGAAAATCTGCGGATAGAATTCTTATAATGCAGAACTCCACACGGCGTGGTACCGGGTGTTTCAAAATTGAAAATCGGGTTTTTAACGCTTTGTAATATTTATTGCACTAAACCTACAGGTATAAATCATACATAAAATGAAAGATCAACTCAGAGTCGAAGTCTACTAGTGTAAAATGTGAGAACCATTCATCGCACGGCAACCATGTGTTCAGCCGTGGCTGAGAGGCGCAGTTGATGATTTCTTTTGGCTCTTTGTTATTATTCAAACCGTACCTTTAAGGTACTCCATGTTTGCCCGATGTATGCACTGCCACAGCTGCAGTTAACTCGTTATACTCCGCATTGGGCAGGAAAATGCAGGGGAAGACGGATTAATGAGAAGTCTCCGGTCTCCTATGTGGACCTATGAGAAGACGCCTGGCTGACGTATGTGTTTAAAAGACGTTCGAAACCATCTCTATTCAATCTATCAAGAAGTCAGCTGTAATGTTGGCGAAACTGTCGTCTACAAAGTTGGACGCACCGAGTGCATATTCACGTATACTTCTCCGCTGAAATATATTTTAACCTGAAATAACTACCAATAGTGATGAAAATGATGGAGTATTACTTCATGCCACTGTCATGTCCTCCCGCATGGTTCATCAAACTAATTCAGGCTAGTGATCTGTATTTTTTTTCTGTTTTTCGTATTTCGTGGAGGTGGTGGGGGGGCGGATAGGAGGAGGGAGGCGATTCGGGAGCCGGGGTGGTTTGCAAAAAGCTCCTTGTAAACCTGCCTCAAACAGGAAAATACTTATTAAGTAATTTAACACTTCTTCATTTAAATATACTGAATTTACTGTTGCAAATTCCATCAAGATACAGTCGAGTCGATAATGGGACAGTGGAGTATTTAATTTAATTTCTACTTCAATCTGTAAGGAAAATTCATGCCTCAAGATTCCGAAATTCAAGATTCGGTTGCTTTTTCCGATAGAATTAAATATTGACGCCGAGTTCTGTCCGCCGAAAAGCCGAAGAGGCACTCGGTCGGCCGGCGGTTATCGCAAATGAAACTTTTTTTAAATCTAAGAACGAAGGACGAATGTCAAATTAACATCGACTGGATTTTTGCTTCTCAACCTTTTATTCCATTCTTCCTTGTGAGGATTTTTCCATGCTGGTGCTGCAAAAAAATTTTTTCGCGGGACCGTAATTTTCTTCTAATTAAAACTTTCGACTCGGCGGCTTCGCATTAAGGCGAGGGTGTGTAAAAAAAGCTCTTCCCTTACTTTCCCTTTTCTTTTGGCTTCCCATTTGGTTGGTAAAGTGTCCAGGAAGGAGGTAAGATCCTTCTCAACTGATAACACATTTAAGTTTTACCTTCCATCTTCCTCTCCTGTTTTACCGTACCAGCTTTCGCTGAGGAAAGAATTCACCAGCGATTTTTTTTTAGAAGTGGCCCCCTACCTTTAGGGAATTGTGCACGGTGAGCCCCGTACTCACCACTCCAACTTGAGTTTATTCCTTTTCGAAAGCGCCGTATCCCCCTCGGATTGGTGTAAGTTCGTATCGTCTGCCTGCGCGGAAGGGAATCGGTGCGGTGAGGGCAGTTTTTATTATTTTTATCTTCTTTTGTCTTAATCATCGCGTGTCTTCAGATTTCGTGTCGAAATTCCTCCCAGGAGATCCTCCTTTCATTTAAAATTATTTCTGACAAATCAGGTACTGGATTCGTCTACGATAACTCTTCAAGGGTTGTAATTAATGATAACATAGTAAGTTCATTGTGTTGGTTTTTACGTACTGAAGACTTTTAAATGCATTTTTTTGCGAATGTTTCGGTATATTTATGCATCTTCATCGGTTTCTTTTGCTATGATTTTGATTTGTTTTTATGAGAAAATCCAGTTCATTGAAAGAATCATGATGAAGGTGCATAAATATACAGAACTTGTTGGAAAATACTTGCATTGAAAATTCTTCAAGACCTACATTTAGAGGCACCGAGTCAAACTAAACATAGAGGTGAAGAGATGGAAAATAAACTCAGTTAATCAGGACATAACCTATTAGAAAAAACGAATTTATTATTAATCTGGAAATTCCGTGTCAGCCTATTTTTTCTTCATCGTACCATTGCTGAGAGTTAAAATTTAAAATGAAGGCATTCCTCTATGACATCATCATCACTGGTCAACAATCCTAGGATTGGTTTGACGCAGCTCTCCACTCAGTTCTCCTATCAGCTAATCTTTTCACTCCTACGTATTTCTTCTCTTTCACATCTCTCTTTACTTGTTCCATATCCTCTATGACATTCCCTGTTAATTAGATTAGGCTGGTTTTATGACTCAGTTTCATATCCCCTTGATCCGATTACAATGGTTGAGTAATGTCATTTTTCTCATTTGAGGTTTATTTAGAAATTCCAAGCTATGTTTCATACCTCTTAGCCTTTTTTTGGATTGTTATTCATTTCGTCGTGATTACTATGAATGGATTTATGTTATAATAAAATCTATTGCTATACTTGCACCACCGCGAATAATTTTGTATAACATATTATTAAGACTTTCAGACGTAGAGATTTTAGATGTTTGTGGGTACCTCATGTCGTTTCTTTTGATAATACAAGGTAACTATTTTGTTTTTGTCACACTAAAGTTAGAGCTGATATGCCGGCCCTTGTCATCGCCTACTAATGCTTTGGCGTCGCAATGGTAAGACTCGCGAAGAGCCGTCGTAATATTGTGCAGTGAAAAGCCAAGGCATGGAGTAGTTTTAATGCGGTCGAAGTAGCTGGATATTTGCCATGTAAAGATTGCCTAGTGAGATCAAATTATGTGAAGGAGGAATGCAGCGCATTAAAGACGGTATTTCCAATAATTAACCTCCCACTTTGAGTACGATTTAGATGTTTAGAAATTGCTATTTAAAGACTGATTTGCATCTAATTTATGCTGGACAAGATTTGGCCTGGGACAGTATTTTTACTCATCACACATTAAGCTACAGGTTTCTTAATTTTAGATAGTAGAACACTGGCACTTGCGCAGATTTGGCAGTGGTTACCTCTCTGAGCGAGCAGTCAGGAAGTAATGGCTGGTCATTCATTACGCCGAAAAACTAGTGGTAAAATACCCAGAGCTTCCTCGAACTACACACCGAACAAGCGGCACTAAAATGCACTGTCGTCTTATTAAATGCATTGGATTCGAGTAGTCTTATCGTTTGCGAAAAAAATATTCTTGTGGGATTGGGGCCAGCAATCATGAAGTATTAGTGTGGACGTCTCAACTTCCATTTAAGGGGGTAGCTTCGCAACTGTACGTTAAAAAAACAATTACTTTTCCTGTGTGCTGTCAAACAATGTTTTTCCATCCGTCCCTCTTAACTGCAATCCGATCTCTATTAAGGCTATAATGAAAAATAAGGGTGCATAAAATGCGGAATCCTTGCATTTTTAGGTTAACATTTTTTTCCAGCGGTTTGAGCAGACCCTATAGCGCTTTCTTCATGTTAAGTACGTAGTTTTGCTTCAGTTAATCATCTCAGTTGCTTATAACTGGATTAGAAGCCCGTTGGCGAGCCTTCTCTTATTCAAATGAAGTTTTTTTTACCGTGATTCGTGCTGTATGACGAGCAGTAAAATAATTTTTGCTAAAAAGGCGCGTATGATAGCATTAATAAACGTTTTTCTTATGCTAAGATAAGTGTCTCCATAAGAGCGTGTATTCAAATGCAGATTTTAAAATGCATGAGTCCAGAGAATGTAGTACGGAAAGCCATAATGTTTTGCAACCGTCAGTCCATGAGGTACAATCATAAGAAATTTATTTTGAAATTTTCATTATCTCCTTAAAGCCGCGCGAACGTGGGTGCAAGCCAATCTCCTCCGTGAAGTTAATCATTTCCGATATAAAAAAATGTCGCACCAATCTCCTCCATCCTCCAGCGAAATCTCTTCGCAATAGGTTAGTTTCCTTCATCAATTAAAATGAAAGGTATCGATTGCGATTCGTTACTCACCATTATTGAATTCATAATGTACAAATTATTTGATTTTAGAAATCCCAATTTAGACGAATGTTAATGGTCAATTTAAACCTCATTTGAAAAAGGTCAGATCGGCGCCCATGCGATGCCACTCCACGTGAAGTCACAGGGACCTATATTCTATACGAGTAGATAGGAGTTTTACATCGTCTGAGATTACCAATGCATGCATGAGGCACAGAGCTCAGCGGAAACATCTCTTAATAATCACCTATTAATATTAACAAAGGTCGGAAAGTTTCCTTCGTTTGATAGGGTAATATTAATCCTTATTTAAGCCAAGCGCTGTCTGCTAGCAGGGTACTCTGCTACCTTCTAGCAGTCTGCATCGTAGCGGCGCTCAAAGCCTCGCCCCAAGGTCACTTCACACGGCGGCAGCGGGAACCAGAAATACGTCACACGGGCTTTTCCCAGCATTCATGCTAAGACGTCGCGTTTTCGCGCGCTTAAAAGTTTTCACTTTTCGTTTAATCGCGAAAAATAAGTATCGTCATTTAAAAATCTAAGAGCATGGAATACCTACTCCAGGAGTAATAGTCTTTCGATTTAGGCAATAAAAAATAATAGGAAACCACCCTATTGCCTCATGGGGCAGAGAGAGTGGAATGCATTAAAGGTTGAGGCAACGATTGGTTTGATAAGAGGGCGAGAGGATGGAAAAAGACTAAAAAAATTCATCAAGTGGAGGGAGACTTCGGACCGAAAAAAAAGAAGTAAACCCAACGAAAAATTCTGCGGGGTCGGAATGTGAAAAAGGAAAGAGCGTTTGTGCTGGGGTTGGAAAGGAAACCGAATCGGCTAGATTTGGAGTCATTTACCAGAGACCTATCCTCTCCCGTCCCCTTACTCCTTTCAGGGATTTTCTCGTCATTCTTTAGGGAGTGGATGAGGCGAGGGAAAGATTTTCTGGGCAAAGGAGTGAGCTCAGGATTTATACCTGGATACTGAGGGTGGTGAATAATTTGGTTAAGTCGGGCTTTTTTATCATTAGTTTTTATCTTATGATATCCTTTTTCATGATGAGCAATGTTTTTATAGCGAAATTCTTCCATTGAGGATTAGGATAATAACAACAATAAATTAAAATTTACTGGAAATTGTCCACATAATTTAATTGCAATAAAGTTTGTCTTATCTCCACTTGGAGGTGATACACAAGATATTGAAACCGGTCGTGAAGTGAAATTATTGCATTTGAGGGAAATTGCCTGTAACTTTTAATTAAGAAAAGAAGGGATTAATCTGGCGCTACACATGGAGCATATTTCTCTATGGAAGTCTCGGAACCCTGAATATATTAAGTATATTGCTATGAAACCAAATATTTTTAGAATCCGTAAAAAATATGAATGGGCGCATCTAACTCAATCGTCAATTCGGTACTGAGTTGGACGGTTTTTATTTATTTTTTATAAAATCTGCGCTACCCTACTTTGCCCTCCGAGGTCAAGCGTATTATTTCCATATATTTATTTTGTAACAGTGAACGCATGTGGAATAATGTTCGCGATCTCTAACGTAGGTACATAGGTACCTTGCATATCACTGCTGAACGCATTCCTACTCAGTGACCATGCCCAAGGTTTTTAAGCAATACATATTAGTGTACCTTTAAAAATAATGAGTATTTTTATGGATGTAGTGCAATATATTTTTCTTACCTCCACTTTAAGTTAGTACACAATGTATTTAAACCGGTCGTAGTGTGAAATTAAAGCACTTTTGGATAATTGGCGGCAACTTTTAATTGAAAAAGGAATCAATGCAACGGACGCTAAATATGGAGCATTTTTCTCTATGGAAGCTAGGCTTGGACGGTGACAGCAGCAGAGAAGTCGAATAGTGGAAGCATTCGAAATGTGGTGTTGCCAAAAATGATGAAGATAAAATGGTTCGACCGAGGAAGTTATGAGGAAGTGCTAGGAAGAGTGGGAGAAATGAGAACTCTTCTAAAAGAATTAAAGAGAAGACGGAACAACAACAAGTCGGCCACTTCGTGATACACGATGCCTTGATGAAGACAATCGTCGGCAGACGGGTAGACGGAAAGAAGGTGATGGGATGTCCCCAAGACAGATAATCAAGGATTTAAAAGAGGCTAAATAGCTCACATTAAAAAGGATAGTAGAAAAGAGAACGAAATGGAGAACTGCGTCAAACCAATCTAACGGCTATTGAATTACGATGTTGCGAGAACGGAGATTTCTGCGGTGTCCTATGAAAATCTTCATTTTTTGTTACTACCGCGTCGGTTGCTGTGGCGAAGACAATAGTTTCGCTGACACAATTGCCATCGTCTTCAGGTCGAAGAATCTTTCAGTTTTTCGTCCGGAAGACGTCAGTATTTCCAGCGAAACTGTCTTTGCCACAGCTACCGACGCGGTAGCAACCTTAAATGAAGGACTTATGAATATGATGAACATTATCATGGAATGAAATCCCTGAATTTCGAGCAGCATCGATTTTTAATCGATCCTAAATGCGTGACCATGCGATGCTGAACGTCACTGCAGAGTCACTGCAGAAGAGTGGAGTGAATCGGTTGGTTTTGGAAAGGAGGGAAGGAAGTATTTGCGGTTCGGCCGTTGCTCTCGGCGGAGGTCGGAAAATGGGCAGGGGGTCTGTCTGGGCCTACGGTGGATTCCCGGGGCTCTTGTCATTCTGATGAGGGCATGGAATCAGAAGGGGTGTGTGTGTGTCTGTGCGAGGAAAAGAGAGGAAGGTTTAGAAGCTCTACCTTCGTGGGGTTGGAGAAGAGGAGTTCGGGACGAAATGTTTTTTTCCCCCCTCATCTTATTCCTTTTTATGGGAGAGATGCGGTGATATATTTTTTCCGCGCGTGGGATCAAAGATCAATTTGAGACCACTGCGTGAAAATTGGATTCATTCATGAAATGCTTATAACGTCATCTGAATTTTTACCCTTGTGAACAATTTTTAATATTAATTATAGGGACAAAGTGAGCGGTAAAAGCTTTTGACGAAGGTGATACGCCGATTTAGGTGTTTGTGTGGGAGCCAGATTGCTTATATACCTGCTAATAATTACTTCATAATAATACTGTTCGTAATAAGATATTTTTAATGCGAATTACTTGCATCAGGTCCTCGGAAAATGTTCGAATCCGATTTATATCAAATCCGGATCTAGTAAAATTGCCTTTTTTGAGTTGAAAATTTCGAAATAAATATTTCAGACAAGTACTTAACCTGATCAGGGTAATTTTTTAGGCTTGTTGCCACCAATGTCTTTAATACACTTACGATCGAGTATAGACCGAATATCAGTTTGGATAAGAATTTCTCATAATCGAATATCTTGAATCTCCCGGTGGTGGCGGGTTAAAATTCGATGTCGAACTATGGAGAATCGATGTATTCGCTCTGCTCTACTTTACACTCTTTTTCTTTCATTTCGTTTTCTTCTTCATTTTGTTATTCGGCCTAATTTTTTTCCATTCATTTGACTAATTGTCATGCTTCCTCCATTTTCCTTACATCCTTCACTCTATCATACATCCTTAATAATTCATAATTCCACTCCTAGCCCATCATGTGGAGCACTTTATCCATATGGTATTTGGCGGTGGCGGCCGACAGCTTATGTTACTTGCGCCAGAGAGAAGGGTGTATAGGAAAAAAGGATGGACAGAAACCCGGCGTCATCATTATCCTGCTCTCAACGAAAGGCGCCTAAGGGATTACGGCTTAATGTTCCATCCTACGCGTCGGACGGAGTTTTGTACTAGAAATGCCTTCCATAAAGCGCTTTAATAGGAATTGGGCTGTCTCTGAAAAATTTTCTTCCGAAATCGAACCCAGACCCAATGGGTGAGAAGCCACTACATCAATTTCAACCCCCACTTTATCTATTAAAGCTCCTTTCGTTCTAAAACGGAGCCTTGTCTGATATTTTTACAGGAATGCGGTCCTTCTCTCTCACTTACTGAGACTCCTGTACATTCATGTCTTTTATCATAAGGCCGTAGCGAACGGGGGAGGGGTCAAGGTGTTCAAACCCCTCCAAAATAAGTCATAAGTGTACCCTGTCATAACGAAACTCCCACCCCGGATATTTTTTCTGGATACTGCCTTGTACTACTTTCAGCTTCCTGCGTCTTGGTCCATGTTTCCGCTAATGATCGCGGTACATCCAATACTTTTCTCTTAACTAGTCTTATCAATATGCTCCTGCGAAATATTTCTACCATAAATTCCGACCTATTCATAAATAACTCCTTTAAAAGATCTGTTTTCGTATCCTAATCTCTGTGCTCTTTATCCTTCAATTTGCGAAAAAATAGATTTTCACTCTGCTCCTCACCCCCCTAGACCAACCTTGGAAAAGGGCTCCGGCCTCATCTGGCCGCTCATCCAGTTCTTACAATTTTTTCTGCTTTATTTTCCTCAGGGATTGTTTTTAGTGATATCTAGCCTATTAAATTGAATCTTTGGAATACCAAACATTTTTAGCTGCCAGGCTTTGTAATTGTAACGAGGTGCATACTAATGACTGTCACAATGACTTTGGTGTCATTAATAAGCTTCTCCGTGATGTTCAATTTTCCCATAACCATCGCTTTTTGACCTCAAAATGCCCCCAAATAATAGAAGCAAAGAGGCAGGTGGCAAAACTTAAATAGATTGAAAATTTAGTGAGTCGACAATTTTCCGCAGGGTTTCAGACGATTTTAAAGAGGGTCGATTCTATGACTTTTTTCCGTATCTCGTTTCGTTCACCCCAAACAATCGTATGAATCGTCGAGGCAGTGGTCTGAAGTAGGTCTTACAGTATACAGATGCGTGCCTCCCGGTGTATTGGTCCTCTGACGGATTACTCACTCAAAACGTATGCTGTCGTCTTGATATTTTGAGGGTACTTATATAAAAGAGACTGTTGTTAATATTTGACTATGATCCACATTTGAATTTTTTAACTTTTACCTCTGAAGTATTTTCTCGAATTCAAATTTTCATGAATGAAATGCAAGAAAATATTGAACAGGGTGTACTCTTCGTAGCCTGAAATTTTTCAAGATGATAGCATGAGTTTTACTCGAAGAATTCGTCGCAAAAAATGACAGGTCAAGCAGAAGTATGCGTCCTCATATCCTTCGCGACCTATTTACGTTCCTTGCGCATAAAATTATGCAAAACTGTGTGACTCATGTTTTATAATGATATGTTCCCATTTCTAATCGTGATGGGAATAATTAAAGTCACATTACATTGGAAATTGTGGTGACGACTTCCATGAATCCTTGAATGCGTATAATCCGATTGAGAGACCAGAGACTCCGAGAAAATCGGATTATCGTTGCAGCCAAGGACCAATTATTGGAGATCCAGTCGTATCTCCTGGGTACCATTTCCGGCTGAAGAATCCAATTCACGTTTATTGCATGCCATTCATCCTCTTCTGCGGCTCCATTCTGTTCTCAGGATGAATTCACTGCAGACATTTTGACCCGAGGAAGTTAATTATCCTCCGCGTGTTTTATAATGTGATTCAAGGACCGGGTATTGAGAACTAAGGAATAGCACTTAGGCGCATTCTCCAAAACCCTAGCGGTAATGGTGACTTGTTAGTAGTCTAGGCATTATTCCGGATTCTCTAATTTGACGGAAGTCCTAATAGATGATGCATTCTATCGAGTATATTGTTGAAAAATGTATGATTTTACGTGCATAGTTAATGGAAAAATTATTGAGACACAATGTGACTGAATGTTTACACAGAAATAATCGTTTTTACTTTTTACATCAGAGCTATGTTTATCTGACGGTTTGCGACCCCACCATGGCTCCATATCGAAGACAGATGCTATTGAAATTCGAGAACATAAAGTCAAGTATAGAGGATATATGAATAAGAGGACGCACGCATGCTGCTCATAAATCAGAAGTCGAGACCAACATTGAAATCCCTACTTTATTATTATAATCGGAAATGAAAACAGTTTGCAAAGCGTATGGATTTCTTTCTTCGATTCACAATAAGTTCAACTTCCTTTCATTCTATGCAAATAATACTATTCTCTCCCTCGTTTATCCAACATCCCAGCCTCTGACACTGTTTTCAACATATAGAAAAGTAGGTAAATGCCTATAAAGTATTATCGTTATTTACCCCGTATTAGATATTAAGTATCTTGAAGAATAAAGTAATAGGATTATTAAGTATCGCATAATATTCCTAATACTTTTCCTTCTCCGTGAATATGAGGTTTAGTGGAAATGAAATTCACAATGGAAATGTAATGAAAGAAAATGCTATCGCCGCGGTCAGCCAATTATAACCGTCAGATTTATCTCGTGATATGGGTTTTTTCCATTATAATAATGGACCCACGGTTCTAAGCCGATTCACGCTCTTTTTGTATTTCCTCTAAGAGCTAAAGTAGTTAACTTATTTTCAGTAATGAGTATCCTGAATTCACTACAAAGTGGTAATGATTTGCAAGCTTCATTATTTTTTCTTATATTCCCGGCTTGTGTTAGACTCCATTGATTTTCTGATTTCGCATTCATCCCACGGCATTCACATCGAGTTGAGATCATGGACATGTCTCTTTGAGGTGCATAAACACCAAACCTTTTTTTCTTTATCACTCTGCGGCAGTTCCAATGAGTTATTGCTGATGCTTTTGATACAATTTTTGAAGGCGCGAATCCCCCCCCCCCTATCTGCTAATATATTTTTTCAAAAATCCACTATGTGTGGAATATCATCTAGTTGGTCCTGAAAATCCTGCACTCGCTAGTATCTATTGCTAGGACGAGTATCGTGTGATTCAAGCTGTAATGTTGATGCCAGACTATGGGGGATTAGATCTTAACTTGCTTATTTACTTATTCTATTACCACTGGAAACAGTTTCATTTGCCTTTTACATCTGGGTTTTTAAGTTAACAATTAAACGCACATGAACATCCATGCCCTGGATATGGGCAACCTACGCAGACGGGACTCAAACCCGCGACCACCCCTCTGACAGGCAAGGACTTAACCCCACCGCTAACGAGGTCGACGAATGGAAACTATCTTAATTTTTTTTGTGGGTTGTAGATGGCGAACTTTGAAATTCTCTCTCTTGTGACGTGACCATTCTCACTCACCATGAGAAAATAAGCTCTTATAAAAATTTTTTTTTAAAAAACCAGCCTTTATATTTAGATTACAGGGGATGAGCAACGTTTATATATGACACAAAGCAAAAAAACTCAGTGACCCCGAAAAACCAAAAGTGACGTATTAAAAAAGTCACTATATTTATTAAATTTTCAGTGAATGGTAAGCCCCCTATGTTTCAAAATGCCACCCCTATGCTTTTAAATGCCTACTATGTGGATATGCCTTAAGTGGATAACTTTTACTGTGGTCGCAAAACACGAAAATCGACCATTTGGAACTTCTTAGATCAAAAACATGTTTTGGGGGGCTATAGGTTGACTGGGGGGTGGTTAAAGGGGGGTTGGAGAGAAAAAGTTATATTTTCATGTATTGTCATCGGAAATGAAGAAGTGTGCAAAATTTCAGCGTTTTTGCTTCACAGGAAGTGAGTCAAATTTGAGTTACAAGATTTGTACCAGACAAACAAACAGACAGGTTGGTGAGTTGATATAAAGGCTGGAAAAATAGGGAATGGGCTCCATTTTTCTCTGCATAGTATCTTCCCGGTTTCTTTGATGGTAATTCGGACCGCTGCAATGGCCGCGCGAAATCTTTCCTTTCGAGCGCATCCTAACCCTAATGGTGAATTCGTCTTGATCATCACGGCCCTTACCACATTCCCTTTAATCCTACCAAAGTCGAGCCCGTTCTGACGATGGTGTGTAAAAGAGTGGGCGACTTTCAGGATAGGCTTCGGAAGTATAATCCGGTAAGTTCGAAAGACTAAACGCTTATTAAGACTCTAATGTCTTAACTTAGACTCTATTGCTGTTCTCCAGTTGTAAAAAAAAGTCCTTTCATCATGCTTTTTCCCTCCATGGGGAAGAAAACCGAAGAATGATGAAGATAAAGAAGATAAAATGGGTCGACCGTGTAAGTAACGAGAAAGTGCTACGAAGAGTGGGAGAAAAGTCTTCTAAAAACCTTAAGCAGAAGACGGAACAGCTTTGTTGACCACATTATGAGGCATGATAGCCTGATGAAAACAATCGTAGAAGGACAAGTGGAAGGGAAAAAGTGCAAGAGATGGCCCCGAATGAGTAACATAGGGCAGGTTATAAAGGATGTAAAAGAAAAGAAATACGTCGCTATGAAAAGGCTATCGGATAGGAGAGAGCAATGGCGCTGCGTCAAGCCAATTTTAGGATTGTTGACTGATGATGATGGGAAAAACATTCCAAGCTCGATCATTTTCTTCCAAGAAGGAGTGATAATTCAGTTATTCCAGGTGGCATGGTCAGCCATGTGGCTGATTTCAATCCGTTGTTATAGCAACAAAATTGACTTTAGAAATGATTTGAGTTGGCGTTCTAGAAGGTGAGAATATGTGTCTGCTGTGAAATTTCCTATGAAATGGTAGTGTGACGCTGGAAAAAGGTTATCGAATGATTGCTTTCTGCTTTTCTGTTTGTTCGATATTTTTGTTTGTTCTATTTAGAAAAAAATCACCGAGGTGTTGGTATGATTTATTCTTGAGCTGTCCCTCTGTCTCTAAAATGTCCAGTTGGTAGGATCCTAATCTATTATATTTCCCAGAGCATCGCACCACTGTTTATTGTTAATCATTTATTGTAACAGCTTGTCATATATGGAATAAGATACCAACTGAAGTTTAAAAAATTGCATATATCTTAAAGCATTTCTACTAAAATATTATGATTATTTACTTTCTCGGGATTAGCATACGTTACTTATTATTTTCAAATTTGTGCTCTTGTTATTATGGCTCCTTCTCTGCTTTACCATTTTTTTATTTATTAAGTTAAGAATACAAGAGTTTTTTCGTTTGTATCAAAGCCGAGTTGGTGCGCAACGCCATTTGCCGTTTTTTCAAGGATTCATGCATTTGTTACGTTATGAAATGGGAAGACATTATTTATAGATATTTCAAAAAATGAAAAGTTTTTCTTTTTTTATAGTACTACTTTTTTTTACTTAATTAATGTGCCTGCAAACTTAACTGTATTATTTTTGTCCATAAAGATTTTTTTCCTGAATAATAAACATTTTTCTATCTACGAGTATCGAAAAAATATCGTTGTTTATCCGCCTTGCATATGCTCTCTAGACATATGAAGCTCATGATGTGCCCTCGTATACTTCCTTCTCTTCCTCTGTCCTAATTTCGTCCTTTCCACCTCATTCTTTCACGAAGTCCACCTCTTTAAGTTAACTTTTCCTCTACCATCCTTTTGTTCCACCTACGAAGATCCCTTTGCTTAGCAACCTTTCCACTTCCAACATCAACCGTCTTGCGGAAGCACTTCAATCCCTAATGTTTCCTGGTCTCTTTAGATCCGTAACCTTTTGCTTTGATTTGATGTAGTCACCGAATTCCATTTCGCGAACGTCTATTTTAACACTCAAAGGCTATGGCTGATCTCAGCCTGAAAATAATCCTCTTTGTTATCGTCGAAGTGATAGGTGGGGACGCATCAAAACTTTGTGACTCCTACCTTGGAATTATGCGTTCTTTTAGTGATTGAAATCTCATCGGTATCAGAAATTCCGAGAATAAGTTGCCATATCATAATGTTCCCTGATGAATCTTATATTGACGTTCATTTAGCAGTGAGATTTCAGTACAAGTTCTGTTCTTCACAAACGTGCTATCGTATCTTACATCAGAAGCCGTGAAAGTGCTGATATTAATGGATTTCCAGGAAAGTCTAATTTTGAAATTTCAAATGCTTCTACGAGTTAAAATTTTGATATTGTTTCTCATATTTTCTGACTTTTCTCATTCTACCGCATCCAACCACGCAGTGGCGCCGACTCCATGGGGCCTGAGGGGGCCCGAGCCCCCTCAAAGATTCGTTTGGGGGGGCGGAGCCCCCTCAATAATTCAAGAAAATAATTAAGTTATATAATGCTTTGTGAAATCACAAAAATATATTGATAATTTTTATTTCCCATGTTTGACGATAGTTACCATTTAAAATAAATTCAAAGATGTGTTAAAACAAATAATTATAAGGTTAAGCAGGTTAACTGAATCAAGAGGTGTGAATCATGATAGTGTTTCGGTGCTGCGACACACTTTGAATTTAACCTCTTCCCGGGGCAAGACCTCCGATATGGGCCCCCCCAATATTTTTTATAAGTCGGCGCCCCTGCAACCACGTAGGTATTTTTTTTTAGACTGCCGCGATATGCCGTGACTGTTAGTACATATTTTTTAAGTGGGGTATTCATCAATAGACTTCGAACGATCGAATTAATATCGATAAGTACTTGATAAGATTAAAAGAAAGCGGTGCGACTCGTCAAAAGATGCTGCGAGGGAACGGAAGGCGATATTCAGCTATTATTTGAGTTATGTCGGGAGCCACTTAGGACTAGGAGGCTATTCGTTGAGCAATTAAGAACATATATATTTCAGAGCTACACGGATAAAGTACCAGGGTCATTCAATAAGTCTTTAGAAAAGGGTTGAACAACGATTTATATTCGGTATTTTTAAAATTATATTTTTCGATTTCGTCTCCTTTCAGCTACAAAAACTTTGATTAGCAAGTATTTTAAGACGCTCAAAAAGTAGAATTTCGGTATCTCCTCAAATTAGGAATTAATTTTGGCGATGATCTCGTACTTAAATGTAAACCTTTCTCCATGTATTCAAATTGGGAAATAAGAAAAGTCACTGGTGCCCAAATATTGTGAATACGGTAAATTTTGCCACAGTTGGAACTTTCTGTCCGAAATTTTGCCCTTGCGTAGGTGTGCAACCATGCATTGTTTTGTTGAAGGAGGAACTTCTTCTGTTTCAAATGTGGACGCTTTTCTTGATTTTCTCGTAATCTTGGAGCCACACTTCATGTTATGTCCGACGGAAATGATAAAATAAGATATATTTTGCCAAACGGACTGGCTCAGGAATTCGTTTTTCTCTCGCGCAATAGAGGGTTACAGTAAATGCTACTAAGTCGATTACTGGAATTCAAATTTCTCATAACTATCGACTATTTGCTTTCCACCGAAACCGTGCTGTTTAACGGCTGGTGCACTACACGCTCCTTCCCGCTACACATCCATCGAGGCAGCTTGGTATACTTAGGCAGCATACTTGGTAGGATCTACCGATGTAGATTTATCCAGGGGCGTTGCCAGGATGATGCGTTTGGGGGGAGGGGGACGACCTCTCTGGAGATAATGTGAACATTTTATCTCTAGAATTCACATTTTATGCAATATTGGCATTTAAAATTACATAATTGATGGGTCGCCTGGAAGCTGTTTTGCTAAAACATATTGCTAGAGTTTAATAAATTTGTTTATATTTTTCTGCTAAAATTAATTGGTTTGGGTGGGGTACGTGTCCCCTGTGGCTCTCCCTGGCTACGCCATGGGATGTATCAGTCCGTAGAGTTTATATTACTATAGGAGGCTCTGCCAGGTAGCAGTAGCAGTTCTAATGTGAACCAGGTCTCCGTGCATCAATTCGCAAACCAACATTTGTCGCTAGTAGCACGAGGATCTATGTATTTGGCCTTGAATTCCCTTCAGAAAATTTTAGTCCTAGGCGAGGAAATTCGTTTTGTGCACATGCTGCATCTTATAGGGAGCATGTGCACAAAAATATTTTAAAAATCATATGGATATATAATATTTTGGTTGATTTTTCCTTAGTATGTACTACAATATCGTTTTTAAGGGAGTACATTTCAATTGTCAAAGTTTAAATCCGTTTTTTGTTCAAACTATTGGTTTTATTATCGAGCTTAATATTAATTAATTTACCTTAATTGAATACAAATTGAACTTAAATTTTTAGCAATAAACGATTGCATTCGCCACGTATCATATCTCTTGCGGGCGATTGTATACATATGTTGACATTTATCCTAGCGACTGGAGCGCCGCTATTTATTGGGACCGGTGGTAATCAAAGGAATCGTGGGAGTGGAGAATCCTGTGTATTTATGTATCAGTCATTGGTGGTGTACCAAGAGGGACTGTATTCCGTTGATAAAACGAGTTTCAGCGATCTTCTTATCGAGACTTTAGTGAAGAAAACAATGACGGAAAATTAAGTCGACGCGGGGAGTAATTGAGTCATTTAAGCGATGAAGTCCGAACTTCCGGCTTAGCTTTGCGGTTAGAGTAGGATTTTCCTGGAACGGTGTCCATATAGGTTTACGGAGTTCTAAAAAAGTCAAAGGGATTATTCAAGTAGTGGGAGTCCCGCAGTCCATTAACGTGGCTCGGGATTATAAGGGTCACGCTTAATCTTCTCCGAAGGGAATTCTCGTTAAGTCCGGCAATAGGCTTCATAGTTGGTACCTTCTTCAATCTCCGCTTTTATTACCAAAACGCCTTTTAGGGTACTTAGTATTTCCATTCTGATGAATTCGATTCGACGCTACCCTATTTTGTGTTTGAACGTTTTACGATCCGTTCAAAGCTTAAGTTCTCGAATGATCGAAGTTGGTCTTTAATAAATACCAGTTGTCTCACGATTCGCGGAAAATATACCTCCTCGGTCCTGCCGTATTGTATACAATACATCGAAGTTTGATTTTTTTCGCTGCTTAGCTTAGTGAAGTATCGTTATTTTAACTAGTTCAATTCGTCCTAGCAGATGAGAGCATCATACAGAAGTACGATTCACAGAAATTGCTAAATGTTGTTTGTTAACATCATCTAATTAACCATAAATATGTAGATACGTCCCGCGACTTAGGAGGTTAAGAGAACTAGGGTGCCATGCTTTCCTGGGGATAATAGCTGTCCAAAGCAGCATTCGGATGTTAAAACATCGGAAAAGCAGAATTAAGTCCGACGGTTCCTATCTCAGGCCGAATTTCGAAATGTGGAGAGAATGGATGCTACACTATGGTGCAGAATCTCAGAAGTTTCTGACTTGTATAATTGGGGATTGGTTTCTATTTTTTGCGTTTCTGGGAGGTTAATGACGTATTTTCAATATTTAAATTATTGGAGTTATCTGTAAGGGGGGATTCCATTTCACTAACTTAACATGGGATTTGGTTGCATTCATAGTGTATATATATTCAAGCCACTTTGAAAATATGAATGGCATAGCTTTGACATCTTTCAACCTTGGCAAGTTCAATGTTGTGTGAAACATTTTTATTAATAAATGAAGCTTCTCTTATTTATTAGAGTACTCTTAGGCTGCATCGTATTTCTTATTACGTGAGCCAGTCTCAAGCGTGTTCCATAGTACAGTTATGAAGTATAGAAATAAATCATTCTCTTCATGGAAATTGTGGGCTTCAATCAGTGTTTTGTTAAGAAAAAGACTTTTTCTGTATAATTCAACTCCTTGTAAGCAGTATCTTAAGCCTGAATCACACGATCATTTTTTTTCGTCGCGAAAGTGATCACTATCGCGATCACTAGTCGAAATGATCGTCGCCGGCAATTGTTTTTCGCGTTCGCGATCGCGATGAGGATTCCCATCGCTATTTTTCATCACTAGTCCGGTCGATTTTTCCTTCGCTAAAACCGTCACTAAAACCCCATATCAGCCAATCGGAACGCATGCCCGTATGGAGCGATTGCAGCGCAACGTATGACAATCGTGGGAACGACATCGATAAACAAACACGCTATATATTTTCGTGATGCGGGTCCTATGACAACGAGCTGTGATAACGGAAATGATGCGAAAAGCGACGGCAGGAGTGACCGTGTGATTCAGAAAAATGATCACTAGAGCGATCGCTTTTCGCGACGAGAAAAGTAATCGCGATAGTGATTACTTTCGCGACGAAAAAAAATGATCGTGTGATTCAGGCTTTATTGTAATCGTGTGAGTTGAATGTAATTGGCGAGCTCTCATTGAATTGCGACGTATAATAATGATTAGGTGGAATCTTTGTCTCAGGGAGGAATTTGAAAATAACATTTGTGACAGCATACTGAAAACATTATCTTTTCATGAGTAGTGTAATGCGACTTTCAATCATAAATGAAATCATCATCATTTAATGCGTTAAGGTAATGGAAGTAGGAATTTAATACATATTAGAAGATATTTCTTTCTGATATTGTCATCATGGTTTCATTTTTGGAATAAAGCTATGTGAAATTGTTAGAAAATATATTGTAGCATTCGTTTATTCTATCAGTAATTGCTAAATTTATTTTTAAATTTAATATTTTAATTTCTTCAGTTTAACACAAGGATTATTAATACTTAATATTTCCTGCTCATTATAGAAGATGCCCCTAAGCTACTCAAAGTTGGAAATGAGGTGAAGATTGAACTTACCAATTAGGACGAAATATGTTTTCATAGTTTAAATCGGCCTCTTATTTCATGATATTTTTTCTTCCAGAAACCAGAGTGCGCTGCACTGATAACATTCATCGTGGAGGAGTAATACATTTGATGTAAGTATCCATGATATCATACTTTTGAAGTAAAAGCATGCCAAAAAGCGCATGGACATTTGAATGCGTTTTTTAACCTCTCTGCCCATTTAGTACGTATAAAAATAACACATTACAACGACTGATCTAAGGGTTCTGTCCATCTCAGTTTGTTGAGGATTTGAGTTTGTTGAGGTTTACCTACTAGCATTTGAGATGGAATCATTAACGAAAGTCACCAATTTACCTGAAAATGTTTGGATATCTTGTTAATCCGTAGTTTTTTTCCCTTAAGCAGAACAGGTCATTGCATATTTTACGTGACGTAAATTGTACGTTATTTCTTTCGGAAGCGGTTTGGTTTGGTTTCTTTGTTTACTTTTTCTTACCGTCACGACAAAGAGAGCACTCAATTTGCAAAAAAAAATATAAAAAAGTGGAAAATCGCTACGGTCTCGAGTGACCGTTTTGGGCACAGTTGATTTTATAAATGCAAGGATGGAATCATCTGTCATTTTCTCTATGTAAGTATTTTGCTTTTTAACCCTCGCAGTGCTGATGGGCCGATATATATGGGCTTTAGCTTCTCTGCCGAAAAGTGCCACGAGCGGAAATATTGGCTTTGAGGCAGTTAATTGCTCAAATTAATAATTATGTTGCAACTTAACTGTTGAATGAATAATTAAGAATAAAACAATTACAATAAGATTAAAATTAAAAGAAAGAGAGCAAGTTTGTGTACCAAAACTTACGTTACAGAAATTTTGTCTCTAAGATGTTAACTTAATTTAAATACATGTGCAATTTATCGCCAGTGCTACTCCAAGTAGTAGGTGGCATCATGAGGGTTAACCTCGATGGATGTTGTCGACGATTGCAAAACATTTATCTGATAACAAATTTTGAAAATTATTAGTTTTGAATCGCGCTGTCGCGAATCTACTTAATTGGATTAACGTTCTTTGCTATTAATTTTCGCGGAATTAGCACCTATAAAATATGGGTCGTTCGTCAGTTTTGTGTCACCAACCTCATGTCATTTTTTCCCTCTTTATGTCCCCTTAAAAGGGCGCTCGTCTCGCCCTGATTACCCCCAGGGAACTCAGCGTCTCTTCAGAAGCATCTTTTGCCTCGAGATATTTTCACATCCAAGAGGAATCTTATCACTCCGCTATGCCTCGAAGCCTTTCCACTTCTTTTTTAGCTTTGAGATTTTCGCGAGAAATGTATGGAACATGTCCAACGGGCCCGACCTTTCTAATTAATCGTCTCGTCTTCTTCGTCATTTCTTGTTCTTGGAGTTTCCCCGTCTTTCCGCTCCTCAGTCTCAGAACTTCGCTACGGTTTAATTTTCCCTCTTCTGCAAACAGCTTCTCAGTTTTAAAGGGGCCAGGATTTTGGAGATGAACGATCAGTTTTTGAAACAAGCGAAGGACGACTTTCGCTTGTTGAAAAGGGGTATCCCGTTTCAAAGCGCGTGTGAGCTGGAAGTTTGCCTGTTTGCTATTGCCGTAGAGGACAATTATACATCCAACCCGTCTTGAGAGTTGGGAGTGCGTGGAGTGGAATCCATAGAGATCGTAAACGTCAAGGCAATCATAGCTCTGAGTGGGTCGATACCAATTGTTGAACTTCAGAATGAACATGCATGCATTTCAGAGAAGGGCTTGTACCGTATGTATTTTCTAATAAATTTTATTATGGTGACGGATGGTAACGTTTTCTTAGACAATACATATATATTGCCATCCAACTGCCCTTAATCGTGTTTAATATTATTATTTTAGTAGTCAAAGCCATTGATAATTCATATTAGCAATTTTACGTTTATATTACTCATCATTTCCCGCGTATGAGCGTAATATTTGATTTATTTATTCCTGTATCACTGGAAACAGCACCATTTGATTTTTACATCGGAGTTTTTAACTTAACAGCTAAAAGTACAAGGATATCCATGTCCTGGATCGGGGAAACCTACCCAATCGGGTCTCGAATCCGTGACCTGTGGCAGGCGAGAACTTTACCCCTTCACCACCCGAGGCTGATCCTTTCCTCGAAATTGAACGTGCTTCTAATAAAAGTTTAGGAAATGGCTAGTGGAGATTCTGATCTGGAGTGTAGCGCTTTACGATTTGGAAGTATGGACTCTAATGACGGGAGAAGACTGGAGGTAATACTTTAGGGGGAGACATACGTGGGAGGCAGAAGTTTTTCATGGAGGGAATACTAAGCTGGGATGGGATACCTATTAGAAATCGTGTTAGAGAGAAGAAAGTTAAGTAAGCATGTAAGGATGAGGGAGAGAATCTGTTATATAGATAAAATGAAAGGTTTGGCTTAAGAGTTTTTGACTTTGGAAAATAAGCCTTGTGACTTATTGTGGATTGAAGTGGGAAGAGCAAGTCGGGAGGAGAGACAGGTCGGTGTAATTCGCATATGCTTAATGTAAGTCTACATAAACCGTTGGAATACTTAAATAGTAACCTTCTTTCTCATAGTTGTCCGTGCGAAAGGGATTGTATTTATTTAAAAATTCTAATTCTGTATTGCACTTTCAGAATTTTATGTTTCATTTTCAAGGAACTACTTTGAAAAGAGCTTCTTCGCTTACTGTAACTGAGTAGTGTCAAAATACCTAAAACTCTCCCTGGTCAGAACGTGCGTATTTGCGATGATTGTTGAGCATAACCTTTTTTGTTGTTACAGTTATAGCCTAAATTTTATACGAGCTCAATTAAGCTTCCCATGCACTTTATCGAACGTTGCCTCTTGCATTTCATCCAAAATTTCACTTCATATTTTACGGCGGTCTTTGTAGGCCGATTTCGTCACTTTCATCGTCCACCTCCGTCTAAAAAAATTACTCGTGTTCTTCTTCTTGTCCACTGTTGTTATTGTTCATTTATCTTCATTCTCGGCCTTTATATGTTCTTCATCTTAGCCCTAAACCACATCTGGAGTTTCTGAAGTCTCTGCAATCCAATTTTCCCAAAACGGCTTCTGGACGACGAGAAAAAAAATTGCTGCTCCCATGAATGGTATTTTTTTCGCATACTTCACTTTCTCGTTTTACGCTTCACTGAGTTCGCTGCTTCCTTCTTTTTTTTTAGTCTGGATACGTGATCTCGAATTTAGAAGCCTTGGGAGGCAAGCTATTTCAATTAAAAGTTTGCCCCCTGGTGTTGGATCGGTTCTCCTCTGAGCGACCGTGCTCATTATTTTGTTTGTCTTTCGCTTTTTTTTGCAATGGATGAGGTAAAATAGATCTCAATAATCTATGCACTCCATTAGCATACCATGTGAGTGATTAATATTCCCTAAGCATTTTTTTAACGGTAATGTTTTGGAGCGATAAAATGGCCGGGTTCTTCGTTTAATATTTTTCCATCATCTAGCGATTATAAAGCGGAATATGGATCTCTTGTAGCATGGCACTCAATTTTTCTTGGAATCAAAATTATTACTCTTGAGTATTTCCCATTTTTAAATGTTTGATTTAGTAGCTTGAGAGCTGGATTCTCCATAAAATATTTTGCTGCAATTATTTTCATCATTGTCTGTATAAAAATGTCGTATATACGTAGTACCTCTTCGTACTTCATGCGATTGTGACCTTAGATTTTCATGTGCTTTTGTTAGTAAACGTATAAATAGTCAATTATAATTATAGGTGAAAATCCGAGCACAGATTTTTGCATAAAGTAAATTTTAAAAAGTTTTTAGCGCTGATATTTTATGAGGTTTTAGGAGGATCTTATTTGACCAACGTTTCTATAGATCATTATCGCTTCCTTAGAGTTTTTCTTTACTTAAAATACTCTAAAAATTATCAAAATAATGTACATGTTCAATTAATGACAGCATAATGACAAGTATGAACAAGACAAAATTCTTTAAATGATTTCATAGCATTTTTATTGTTTTGTAGTTTGATATTTTCGAAAAGGATCTAGGAAATGATGAACTTTGCATTTATTGATTCGATCTTAAGACCCTGAGAAATTAGCGATCCTTCTGCTGGTATGGGCGTATCAAAGGAGTATATTATTACACCATCCCTTCCTTTCATGGTACGAAAAAGAAGATTTTCCACGCGATAGCAATAGGAGGAAAAGTGCTTTTCTCAGTGGCACATGTATCCAACCTCCTTTCCCACGAGCATAAACTTTCCCATGTAATGTCCGAAGAGATCGCGTTGATATGCTTTGGAGATGTACGAGATATACCACTACTCATTTCGCATCAGAGTTTGCGAGGCCTTCCCATAGGCGAGAAACAGTTCCCGCCACGATGTTATTATTCTTCTACATTATTCGGCGACTCCGAGGTCATTATGATACTGCGATATTAATTGAGAATGTATGGCGAAACTGCAGGGCTAAGAGGAGAGATAAAAAATTCCCGAGATGTATTTATGGATCCGCAAGCAGTCGGGGAGGTACCAAAATTTACGTTTCATGTTCATGAGCGTATCATTCCAATTATCATCTACATACTAGCCCGCAAGCCGCCTAAAAAGACGTGTGGCAGGGAGTGTTAGGACACGAGCCGTCTATGTTTAAAAAACAAAATTTCGACCAGCATTTATTAAAGCCCTTCATGATTCGGGGAAAAAACGATTTCCCATATCTATCAGTAGGGCAAAATATATCTCTCAATTTATCGCTTTTGTCCGACCTGGAAATATAGTGGGGTTCTAATTAGACGTTCTTCGTGTCGCTCTTAAAGATATCTTCTCTCAATTGCTCAAGCAATCTTAGCCTAGCGCGGAAGCCTCCGTGTCTCTAGCGTCTCCCAGCCTTATTCGCTCAACATTATCCTTGGATGAATGTTGTTTACACGCTGTACCTCTTCGTATAACACTTTCTGTACTCCTATAGCTTTTTTGACGAATCGTGCAGCTTTCCTTCGTATTTTATTCAGTTCACGTTCTTTCTGTGCCTGATCCTATATGGTCGCCGCATATTCAAGGTGTGGTCGGACGAGTGCGTAATAGCACCTTTCTTTTACTTTTTCATCCAAAAATCTCCCCACATTATATCATTGTAGCAATCCTGAACCTCCAAAGCCATTGCAGGGCCCTAGAAGCCAAGGAACCGGTACAAGTGCACATTTTATAATTTCGCAGATAATTGCGAATAATGATTGGTGGGGTACAGTGGCGGATCCAGGATAGGGACAAGGGGGGGTTTGGTGTGGGGTCTGGGGGTAATCTCCCAGCAGTGGTGGAGGTCAGAGAGGTTACGAAAATGTTGAGAATTTCGAGGCGTTTGACAGTACTTTTAAGGTTTTCTCATGACTAGTTTTCGAAATAATTAATTTTTAAAAACAAAGATTTATGTACATTTTAGTAACTGTACCTTAAGGTAAGTTTCTATAATGCATTACGTTTTTCTATACAACTGAACGAAAACACCATTTCATCTGGTGTACCCAAAGGGGGGAGGGCTTTAGCCCCTCCCTGGATCCGCCACTGGCTGGGGTACACAACATTGTTGTGGTTAAGGAATACAAGTGAATCACAGATAAGTGTGTAATATATAGATTCAACGAGTCACTTTTATCCTTTGCCTCGACAATATTGTGTACCCTAGCTACCATTATCCGCACTTATCTCCAAAATTAAAAAATGTAGCACTTGTACCCCCTTGACCTCTAATGTCCTGATTTATTCCCTTGTTATCGCCTGTGAGACCCATTGATATTCTCTACGGAACGGTTTTACTGTCTCATCTATGTCTGAATCGCCTTTAATATCATCGGCCGTTACATCAAAATGGGCGCTTCATCATTCAGCGATATTCCATGATGAACTATAATTTTTAATAGGTTCATAAATCACTAGATGCTATTGATTGCTGTTGGCCAAAGGTTTTCACTTTCGGAAAGACATTAGAAATGTCCGCTGACGGATTATCCGATCTGCAACATCATCCCATATTCCTGCATCCTATGTCAGTGTTACATTTCGCCATATTTACGGTCATAACCGACGCCTTCAGTCCTCTTATCCTGTATTGTGCAGCGCAGTGTTAATCGTTATGATTCCCTGTTTTCTGAAAGCTGCACCCCACATTGGAATACCCTCCTGGTTTCCATAACCATTTTATTGCTGTATTTCGTCGATATTTTCTTCTCTCTTACAAGAAAACGAAGGAGAACTTAAAATCGTCTCAGTAAGTTTATAATAAATTTCGATTATTATCTCTCGAAAACCTTTGCACCTTAACGCGGAATAGTTTTTTCCGTTCCTTCACTTTGTATTGCCTTCTTTGGAAACCTAATTTTTTTTACACCCCTCTCACATAAGTTCTTGTGGGTTGCAGTATTCCGAGGATATTGAATATATTCTCGGAAGTAAGGTCAGGTTTGAGTATTTTAAAAATATGGACCCCACTGACATTTTACTTTGAACTAAATGTTCAATAAAGAAAATAAGGAAGTACTTAGAATTAGTAGATGAATAGGAGGTACCTACTGCTATTGCTCCAAGCGGTAGTCGTTAGACATCTTTGAAGCTTAACAATTTGTTACCTACAGGGGGACCCAGGTCCACTGTGCCTCTGCTTTTGTACGACTTTGTGGATTGCTTCAATGCGATTCTTTGCAGAGGTATATATAATCAATTGACATATTCTCAAGTGTGACCAATTTACCCCAGTGAATACGCATAGAAACGAAAGGAGAACGCGATGAGAATATAGTACGAGGAAAGAATGGGGGTGTCCGGAAGTGGGTGTGGAGGAGAGTGGAGTGGATGGAAGAGTAAAAGTGTAGTGGATGGAGAGGAGGAGGGACGACGAAGTGCTAGACGTGGTGGATGAGGAGAGGGAGCTTCTAGATGAAATACGGAGGAAACTACAGGGTTATTACAAATGATTGAAGCGATTTCATAAATTCACTGTAGCTTCTTTCATTGACATATGGTCACGACACACTACAGACACGTAGAAAAACTCATAAAGTTTTGTTTGGCTGATGCCGCACTTCAGATTTCTGCCGCCAGAGCGCTCGAGAGCGCAGTGAGACAAAATGGCGACAGGAGCCGAGAAAGCGTATGCCGTGCTTGAATTGCACTCACATCAGTCAGCCATAACAGTGCAACGACACTTAAGGACGAAGTTCAACAAAGATCCACCAACTGCTAACTACATTCGGCGATGGTATGCATGTGCCAGAACTGCGAGCTCGCATCAACGATGCTTTCGAACTCATTGATAGGGACATGCTGCGCCGAGTGTGGGAGGAACTTGATCATCGGCTTGATGTCTGCAGAATCACTCATGGGGCACACATCGAACATTTGTAAATGCCAAAAAAAACTTTTTGAGCTTTTGTATGTGTGTGCAAAGTCTTGTGAAAATATCTCAAATAATAAAGTTATAGTACAGCGGTGAAATCGCTTCAATCATTTGTAATAACCCTGTAGAATCTAGATGGAGCGAGCAATAACTGACGATGTCGTGTTGAAAACCGTGTTAAAGGTGATGATGTCAGATGAGTGGAGAAGGGGAGGAAGAGAGTAGGACTTAAAGGTGGAATGAAAAGGAATCGTCCTTATTTTGAAATGAAGCGGGAATATCAGAACTGGCGGTCTTGAGCTTCTAGATGAGATACGGAGGAGACAGAAGATTTGAATGGAGCGAGTACTAAGCACTACCAGGCTCTTCTTTGATTTTTCATGTCTTTTTTCCAAAAATTTAAATGCAGTGATATTTCACGATTCATCGTCTAGACCCAGTGAGCGGAGCTCCCCTTAAATACGCTTTTAGATGTCGATAAGCGGCCCCAAGTACCGAATGCACTGCTTTGGCGTGTAAGACCGCTTGTGCTTCTCTGGCTATCGGGTGTCACCCTCTTGTTTGTAGACTTGAGGTATCACCGTAGTCGGTCGGAGCTCTCCCGTTACCGAATCCTCAAAGGCTTCCACAAATTATTAAAAATATGAATTAAAAAAAATCGTGAGCGTAAACTCGGGAATGGGGATTTTATCCTCCTCTCCGTCCGACATCGAATTAATGAGGCATGGCTGATATCGCTCGTATCATGTTCCCATCGCGGTCTCCTTTCGTTTGTTTGCGTATGCACTGGGGCAAATTGGTCACAGCAGAGAATATTTTTGAGGCATTATGCGTTTGATAAAAAAATTTGTCATTTAAAATCGCTATTCCCCCCACCCTTTCATCAATACTACGGGGAAGGATACGGGTGAGCATAGGGTGCCTACCATCTTTTCATTTGTCCATGGTGGAAGGAAAAAATAAGGCGATTGGAAGGGAAGTTGAGCTGTCCTGAGAAGCAGTGAAGTCTCATCCTATTATTTTTGCGAAACCGAATTAAAAGGTCACTTCACGATGCAGATCTTCGAGATTGAAATATCTTCGATTTCAGATAGGATTTCGACCACGTCACGCATTTCTTGTTTTTTTTTTAAATGTAATTTGTTGTTTATTAATACAGCAGCAGAAATCACCCTAAAAATATTCGCAACTGCGGCCGAACGCCAAGACCACACTGTCACACTACATCTACAGCAACAACTCGTCGACTATGGAGGATGACGTCGAACCTCAGTAAACATGGCAGACCGATGTTTCGGCGCAGTAAGAATTTAATAGATCTTGGAAATAAAGGTTTAAAACTTTTTCACTGGTTCACTGTGAACTTGACAAAGTTTTACTCCTTCAATTCCAATATTTCATAAAGTCAAGCCTGAAGTTATCAGTTATATTAATAGACTTTATTAGCCGATAAAAAATAACCATAAGTCTCTCGAATGTAAGGATCAAAATTTTGTGTCTCAAGTATCCAAAGATTTTTAGAAGTACTTCCAAAAAGTATGCAAATACTTTATTGGCGTAATCATTTTTTATCTTCGTTTTCCTGCCTACCAAATTCATACCGAGTGTTTTACTATTTTTAAATATAGTAATCTTACATGTTATGTTTGATACTTGCCCGGCGAACGATAGGCGTAAAGATTTCTCAGGTTTTGAACCGGGTAAGGTCCTCCATATCTCGTCCACAAAATAAGAGAGGACCTTGGAAGGAGACATGAAGGACCTTGCGCTGTGCACCACCCGGGAAATTTTTACTGCTAGTAACCGTACAGTTTCTGTGTCTATGTAATTATATGGGCTCCCAAGGATTTTCCTGGAGCCAATAAAATTTATTTACCTATTATTTACTTCTTTGAGTGGATCGTGCTAACCTTTTTCTTTTGACTTCACGTGTTTGGCGGTCGCTTTTGAATATACAGCGGTATATGATCATTGAAAACCTAAAACATCAATGTAAATTGTGCGTTCTCCGGTATCCGTGGCGATGAATGGATGACGTCGATGTTTTCGAGGTGCGTCCGCGTATGTTGTTGAATAATCCACTACTTAACAGTTTCGCCAGCTATCCGGCTGGCTTCCTCAGGTGAGAGATAGCAAGAAGCTCCTGGTCCTCTCTTATGTTTTGGATTATTCAGCAGCATACGCGGATGCAGATAAATAATGTCGACGTCATATTGATGTAAAAGTCTAGTCTAGTATCTACTGTACCAAATTTTATAAATGATATTGCAATTTTGGGTCAGAGTGCTCGACTTCATTGTTTTTCATGTGTCCCTTACGCCTCAAAAGTGGGAAATTCATCACCCATAACATTGTGTGATGAGGGGAGATGTCCGCTGCGAATGATGAGAGTCTATCGACAATATTTAGGCCATTAATCCTTTCGCTCTTGAAGCGTTTGAGGGCATAACACGGTCTCGTAGGGCGCCATTCCCTTTTCCCCTTACAGCTCATCATTTCGTCTCCTCAGCCTGTCACCGTTCGCCGTATCATTTATCTCGCTCTCTTTCCACCCCAAATACCGCCTCTTCCCTTCTTCCTCCGGATCCAATCCCGTCAACCCTCCGCCTCCTCACCATCGCTGGGGTCCGTCGGAGTGGACCACCATAATGGAAAATTTGGATCGAGTCTGATCTGAATGTCGGCTCCAGGTTGTGATCGCCTATCAATTAATGAACCCTCTACTCCTTGAGTATATTTCGATTCATTATCCTTATAAACATCAAATATTCATGTGAAAGTAAATATAGCACAGTCAGTTGCCCATACTTGGGAAAGGGTTCTAACTAGGGACCAAAAGGACTTATTACTTTTTCAGGTTGGCTATAATGGTGTAAAGAGTGTGAGTGCTCAGAGTGGTATCTATGGTTGTGTAATCATATTGTCTTCATAACTTATCAAAGTGGTTATAAAAACTTCAATACCCCTTCACACTATTTTCTTATTCCTTTTTTCTCAATATGGCTACCAATACAACAATCCTTTGTTTTTATATCCATCTCCGAGGCGCCAACTCAACCAAAACACTAAAGAATAAAAAAGCATATAAAACCGACAACAAATAAACTTCAGAACATGAAAAAAAGTTAACGTATATAAAAATATGTATGAAAGTGAGATTGAGGGTCATTCATCATCGGTTCACCATTCAAAGAGGTTGGTTTATTAGATTTTTTCTTAATTTTATACGTTTTTTGCCGGTAAGATTTGCTGCTGTTAAATGTAAATAAAAACCTACTACTGTATAAAAGAAATCTATCGTAAAAAGAAGCGTACTGATCGAAACAAATGAAATATCCCTAGGCCGAACTCTTTAATAGGCAAGTTAAGGGATTGGATAAGTTAGGGATAGGCCTGAAGGGAGGCGATGAAGCAATTCAGAAGGGGAGGCGAAGGCAATTTTTTTTTTACTTCAATAAATGCTCCGGATGCTATTTTCCTAATTCAAGGGATTCCATTCGAGAAATTATTGCTGATCGCACGGTTGCTATATTTCCAGGCTGAAATTCCCGGCTTTTAGGGAGGCGAAGAAGTAAGTCAGAAGGGTAGGCAAAGATGAAAGTCGTTAATTTCCTTAATAAATGCTCCGGTGACGCTATTTTCCCATTCAACGGATTCCATTGGAGAGATAATCGCTGGTGACATGGTCGCTGTTTCCGGGTATAAAATTCCCGGAAATGACGCTTTCACTGTGCACTTCGCCCATAAAGCTTGCTGCAACTTTTCCGTGAGTGGAAACCCATTGTATCACCTAGTATTTTTGACGATCTAGAGGTGATTACTACGCATGGCTTCATCTATTACTCCATTTTATTGAAAAATGATTGGAGAAAAATCCTAACTGGGATTTTTTAAATCTTATTAGAATTTTATTCAAAGGTTTCACCATTCGTACGTATTTCATCTCTCTTTTTCAATTCTTAGTTCTAAATTATAAGTTCATGTCTTAAAAGTTAGTATATTACATTATATGAGTTTCCTCTTTGCTGACGTATTGCCTTAATTAATCTGAATTCACTTTTACAAACAGCATTTGATGATTGTCATTCTTATTGCATTAATTTTTATTTATGTTTTATGTTATAAATTTAAAAACTGAAACTAATAGACAATTATTTTTCGCTCTTAAAAATTTGAAGCCAATATAAACAGGGAAAAGAAGCCAATAGAAGGAATAGGAATAAGTTTGAGCTTTAACTCACTTTCTAAAATGTCATCATATGCCGAGGAATCATCCTTGTTACGCACATTACTTTGTTTTTACATTATAGCTACAGTTGTATAGATACTTACTTGAATCAGTCACTTACGATTGGTTTGGGGTTCATTATTATCCATAGGTACCGCAAAACTTACCTGGAAAGAAAGAAAATGACAAACTGATAAAAAAGGTAATAAACAGAAAGCAGTAGATTGTGTGTGTGTTAAAAAATCCGGCTAGTCTCAAACAAGTGTAAGATGTGATACATAATGTTTTCTTGAATATGTTTGAAATTAGTTTGATTCCATAATTATTTTTCTGAATGTATTGAAATGATCCGTATGATTATGAAATTTTCAGATTAATAAGTACTGTGCGCAGTAGGGAAAAGTTCTTTGATGTGGCTGGATTAGTTATACCTAATCGACTCCTTGTTGATATTCACAGTATGATTTTTACTTACACAGTTATGTACTAGTGTAAACCCATACCTTAGGCTATTGAAACACCTGTTCATGCACACACTGAAGTTAGGTATTCAGTAATACCTACCTACATAGTACAGTAGTACATATACACAGTATAGTAGTTGGGTATCATTTTCAAACGCAACGAAATTTTCTAATCATGTAAATGCATGAGTTTTTTCAAATCTCAAATTTTATACCCCAACTTCACTAAATTCAATTACTTAATGCTTGTTTTCCTTAGGAGAAAGTATGGTTGCAAGCTTTTGAGTTCGGCTAAAAGTTTAATGTTGGAGCAGTTAAATGACTCGGGGCCTGCGGATTAATTAAAAGACGAATAGCTCTATCGCAAGAAGAAATACACGGTTGTTGATGTGTTATTATTTTCGGCTCTTTGACACTCGGGTGAATAGTTGAAGTAAGTTGCCATGCATTTAATTATAGCTAGATTTCTTCCTTTTACTTATTATTCGCAGAATAATGTATAATTTAACCCATTATGAATTTCTCGTGTCCTAAAACTCTAAATATGGCTTGAATTACGGCACCTTATCTTGTTCAGATTGCTCCATCATGTACCAAATTGTGCTAATTTATTCCCTCCTATCTCGTTTGAAGCTCTTCAATGCTCGTACTGACGTATGAAAATGTATTATACTCTGTTTTGTGGTGGCATTTTATCGATAAAATTTATGTATTGGAAAATTCATCAAATCCAGATTTTAATTTAGATAATAATATTTTAACTTGAACATGGGAGCGGTAATATAATTTTCACATAGCATATTAGATTAAACTTTAATGTAAGCTTCATAATGATATTGCCATAATATTCCCAAAATAATTCTATGAAAGGAAGCACTGTATGTTTAATTCAGTAAGACTAGAGGTGAAAAAGCAATCCATAGAGACCCTATGCATGAAATCGATAGATTCGGTCTTCACTTGGTGAAAAGTCATGCTGAATGAAGATAAATAACCTTTGCAAGTTTCCACAAAATATTTTATTGGTGCGAAGCGTTTCGACGCTAAGTCGTCACACTCTTGTACAAAAGTCTTTTGCGGAAAAGTATCTCGGGTACAATGTATTTTGCCTGTGGATATTTACAAAGGATTTTTTAAAATCTTTATTTGATCCTGTATTTTCTGATTTTTTTAGATGTAATAGTTTTCCGAAGAATATTCTTATGATGACGGTTGCGAGTCTAGGAAAGGTTCGCTAATCTCATGGACGATGTTTCATGAATAAATTTGTTTGGCTCCGCTCACTACATGCACGAGACCGTTTCCCAGTGGGAAAAACGGTTTCCGTATGCCATATCACTTACGAGGGAGTTCGGTTTGCGGTTGGAAATTTGGGGAAGGATAACGGCCGATATTCCACCCGGGTCGCCGTTTCTCTCCATCTTCGAGGCATCTTAAAAAATTCCATCATCTTAGGTATATTCGGGCTCGTGGAGGTAGTGGCTTTTGAAGGCTCTCCGAAGGTATTACGTCTTCCTTTTTCTCGGTCTTTCAAAGTTCTCTGCCTTGGATACCACGTCTTATCTTGAATAAATAATGCGGTATACCTGATCGCTTGGATGGTTTCGTAACGCTTGAAGTTGTGACTTTGACTCTAGAATTTCACGAACATGTGTTTCTGGCCTTCCTTGAAGATGCTGTAATTTCCGCCACATTTATAATGGAATCGAATTAATTCTTTTAAGAGTCTGTCCTTACTTTGACGAATGAGTATCTTGTTGATGTCTTCATGTTTGACTTAGTTTTGAAGTTTGTATCTTAAATAATGGGATCTCTTACCGCTACTTTTTACCGTTTTCTCGTTACTTATAATAATTCCATTCCTACTACCCATTTATTCGCTTTCTAGACTATATTAATCGACTTAGCTGTTTCCGTGTTACCCCATATTTTTCTTATAACTTCTCTCCCTTTAAGTTACTGCTTTTTTTCAATGTTTGTTTTATGGCATAGGTGCATTGCTGCTTTCTCCGGCTCAGTCTCTTATTGATTTGGAATACCATAATGATTCACCTGCTTTTCTCATTCAATGCTCCTCATACGTATACCTTCGGAACTATTACCTTAGCGTGATAATACATCTGTGTAGTAGTTCCTCCTTAAATCAACCTCTTAGTTGGCGGAGGGACTAGGGGTGTTTAGCCCCGTACCCCACCCCTGATTAATTTTCCAGATTTCAATAATATATTTTAATGTTTGCAAGAAATATGCAATGTGCACGAATAAACAATTTTCGCATTCTCATTAAAAAAATGATATGACTGTCATAAATAATCTTAGCTTATGCGCCAATCTTTCCATTGAGTTGGAGGAAGTACAATAAAATATCCAGAAGATTTATAGAATTGTGATTATTTATACCTTACTCTGGACTCAACCAACTATTAGAAATAAATGTATTACGAGATGCCTTCGTTCAGTTATTCAACTGTTTTTCCCTTATATGTCCTTTTTATTCTGTGAAACTTTTGCAACCCCCTCAATTTTTCCGCTTCACTCTTCTCTTATCTTAAAATCTATTATTAACTATTAATATGTAGGCATTTTTAATAAAGAACTAATGAAACACACTAAAACATCAGAAAATTTCATACGATTAGTTTAAAATTATTCTTGAATTTATGGTCTCAGTATCGTAATTAAATTTTCACTCTGAAGCTTTGACAAGAATTGAGTGCTCTATCGCTTGAGTCGCACAATTAGTGGATACGATTAAGCTATTTATACATGGAATGAAAAAATAAATTGGAAATAAGTCAATCTTACAGGTTTTTATGCATTAAATGTATCATAACGACGGTGGAAATCATTTTAATTAACTGCAATTTATTTTACTCGAAATGCTGACATGAATATACGTTATACAACCATCATATTCAGGATACAAACAACTTTATTTCCTCAACATGTTGGTATAGAAACAAGGCTTTGAAAGAGTTGCGTTAATTCAAGGAAGAAATATTACTGTATGTATCAATGTCCTCCCCCACTAAGCTTTTCAATCCTTCTCATAACGTTGTGAACGACTTCTTCGCTCGAATAGGTTCCTCCCAAATCAGGGGTGTGGATACGGTCCTCATTGATGGTTAATTCGATGGCTTTCTTAATGTTTGAAGCATGTTGGTTGTATCCTAGGTGCTTCAGCATATCAGCAGATGCATTGAGCATAGCAGCTGGATTAGCTATATTCTTACCTGCTATGCGAGATGCAGTGGTCCTGGTGCCTGGCTCGAAAACAGCAGAATGGCCCCCGTAGTTGATTCCAGAAATCAATCCAGCGCCTCCTACCAGACCGCAGAGAATGTTCGATACGATGGCGCCGTATAAATTTGTCGTGTTCATAACGTCAAATTGGTGAGGATTCATTACCAGTTGCATGGAGCAGTTGTCGACGATCATGTCATTGTGATCAATTTCGGGGTAATCTTTAGCAACTCGCCTCGATGTTTCCAGAAAGAGACCATCCGAGAGTTTCATGATGTTTGCCTTGTGGACTGTGGTAACCTTCCTCCTTCCGTGATCCTTAGCGTACTCGAAGGCATATCTGGCCACCCTCTCTGCATTCTCAGTCGTGATGATCTTCAGACTCTCAACCACTCCAGGAACGCTCTCGTGTTCCAGCATGGAGTATTCTCCATCCGTGTTTTGCCGAATAACCACCACGTCAATCCCCTTATGTCGACAGACCACCCCAGGGTAAGACTTGCAGTGCAAAACGCTGACGAACAAGTCCAGACTACTCCTCAGGACTACATTTCGGGAATGAACTCCTGTCGATAAGCTCTTTGTTTCAATATTACCTTTTATGCATACTCCGTTCCTTCGAATGGAAGTGATAACATCGTCCAGTTCTTCGTTTCCTGTACTCCTGGGATCAATAGAGATGGTTTCAAAGTCCACAGGAACTCCGGCGAATCGGAAAACCTCCTTTACGTGCGTCATCAACTCGGGACCGATTCCTCCGCCAGGTAGCATTGTAGCGGTATGGCGGCCTCCATACTTGGCTGCCGGAATGGCTTCAGATCGTTTGGTTGAAGGATGTTTGTGAAGTGAGTTGTTCTTCGCCGACATGGATGTCTTTCGTACGAAATACGTGGGCCAGCATTTAGAAGTTTTCAAAAGTGGCCAAAGACTCTCACGCAGACGAATGGCCATCGTTTGAAGATTCTCGAGAGAGCAATTTCTCACTAACTGACTCACTAGTATACTTATATGAGCCTGCACGAGTACTCAGCAGTGATACGTAGCACTCACATGCGTATTTAAAACGATAATATAGATGACTTTTTTTCGATTTGTTGATTGAGTTACCACGACTACCTCGCTCTATAAACAAATCAATAAACAGAGATTCGAGTAGCCTGTATTAAATACGTGTGTAATTATGTATTTGTTCTAAAAGTTCTTAATTTGTAGGCATTAAGTATGTGTAATGAAGACTGGTAATAACTATTCTTAATATTAACGCGTCCATCGTGTTCTAGCATTTCTGAGATGTGTGATACAATACATTATTCTAAATTTTATAAATTTTACTTTAGAACTTCACATCGCGAATATCACAGTAGGGTTATGGATTTGCTCATAATTTTTATATACAACACTCTTTCCTTTCACTGAAGAAGTTATTTCTTTTGAAAATTAAAAACATATTTAATACCCTACTCTATGTTAGGGACATTAATAATATTTGTGCAAATTGTTTTGTGGCATTCAGCTGGCCTGGACTGTTTTGGTAATTAATTGTAGGTACTGTTAGTGTTTTGAGTTCTTTTTGTATTATGATACTAATTGTGATTTATTTTTTAAAATAGTTTTCCCTATGATTTTGTTTCCATGTCGGATGAACTCAAATTATTATCGAATAAAAAAATAAAACACAAAATTCGTCACCGTTGGAGTAAATTCACTACTTGGCATTCATTTGTGAGACGAATTTCAGAATATGTCGTGAATGTTGTTACTTGCGCGGTGGGGAATAGATAATATATACCCACTAAAGTGAAGGATTTCGGTCGCCAGCGCTCTTTTTCCACTTGAGTTTTCATGTTTTGCATTCTCATTTGGTTTTTCTGGAAGGTTGCGTCTGGTTCGTATCCTCTTGATTTATCTCGATCCCCTGGCGCTCTCATTGATCATGAGGCTTATTCGGGGAAAAAACAGGGAGGTTTTTTTTTAGAAAAATCTCTTGAGGAGTGGTATAAAAAATTCTCCAAGTGGGATCTAACCTTCACTGCTGCCCTCTTTTGAGAGTCCCACGTACGCTTTCTAGCCCCCACCCCCGGGGGGCTACCGCATCCCAGTTAGAGACAGCATTTGGCAGTGTTCCTTTTCTCCCTGCCCGCATGTCCATCTCATGCCACCATACCCCTCCCTGAGTCTCCTTCGACCGCCATCCCCTCTACACCTGCCGGCTGATCCACCTCGAGACGGCCTGGGATCCTAGTTGTAGGGTGAGGTCCCTTGTACCCTCTTGGCTGCATCTTCCTCGGGGCTGAACATTCACCAACCCTCTTTTTCCACCTGCTGATCTCTTCTCTCCTCCTACCATCTGTCCACTCCCTTTTTTTACAGGTGTGGGGCGTCCGAAACTCATATCTCGTCCTCACAAAAGGCCCTGGAGAAATTCCAAAATGTTTTGGGGTAGATTTTTCTTTCGTCGCCTACATCATCGACCTATTTTTACTGAAAATTTCACTGCTGAGTTATGCTTGAGTTCTGATCGTCTAGAGTTGAATGCTCCTGATCTAGCTCAGCCAACTTGACTAAACAGCGAACTTGTCTTCGTAGTGGATAAGAAGTATGTATTTTTTCCTAAATTCAACACATCAGTCGCAAGTTGTACTCTATTCGCTGTAGGGGAAGTAAAACTTAGGGGATGGTGTTTTTTAAATCAGGGATGTTATGTTTTTTTATTCGGTTATGTTTTTTACGGTAACAAGGAGTGTACCAATGCAATGCATCGGAAATATATGTTCCAAAGATGTTAGAACTCATTCTGACCGAATCTTCTTAAGGTAAAATTTCTTGTGTAATCCAATTGTATGAAATTGTAATTATCAGCTTTGGAGTAGTTAAAGAAATTAGATTGCTCGTAGTGGATGTTAGTGAAAACTCATCATACGTAGTCACCCATGAGTTGGTCGCAGGGCCCAGATGTAATGGGGTTGGAAATAGGGTTATAATCAGATATGGGCCGTATTCTTAGTCGACCCTGTAGGATCAACCGACCCTGGATACGTCATCAGCCCCTACATAAACCGATCTCGCCCTACATATGGCCATTTTTGGAACTAAACGGGCCCTACTTGATGTAGGGTACCCGAACCAACTCTACAAAAACATGGCGCCCAAATATCGTCTGCTGATCACTTCGATCAAAGAATCTACGTTACAATGGATATTAAGGGAGATGAACTCACACAAGCCATTTAAAAATGTACAGTAACACAGCGGAAATGTAATAATACTATCACTTTATAACCACCAAGTTAAATAAATTATAAAATTGACTGAACTAATAAGAACAGTATTGCGGTATACATCACCTTGTTTCTACGAATATATAATAATATTTTTCACGTTTGGCACTTGGTATACTTTTGGGAAACTAATACTTCGTTTACGTATAACCATAGAAAACGTATTTTCATGCCACTATTTGCCACATAATAAACTTAACTACGGAAGGTGAAAGCGAATAACGAACCTTGATGATGCAACATAAGTTCCTACGTCAATGCTCATATTTGCTCATTAGTTATACATGAGTACGTGTTATACTTGTGAATCTAATGTAGCAGATATTGTCCGGAAATTATATATTTGCCCCTTCTATCCCTCTAAGCGGTAGATGTTGAGCGTTATATCTTTCGCCGTTTCGCGCGCATTTTATTCGGCGGCGCCACTAGGCAGCGGTAATTCTTTCAGTGTGACTTTCGCCATTGACCGTAGTGGAATTGGTCTTTTTTAGTTGAAAATAGTCTCGCATGCGTTAAATGTGTGGTTTAAACGATTTATTGGTTCAGCTACGTATCACTGCCGTATATTTCCTCGTGAAAATTGGATATAGATGACCGCGATTGGCGAATTTGAGGTGTGATTTAAACGCGTACGGAGTGACAACAAAATTAGCTGCGGAATTGAGAATCCTCTAGAATAAACCCATTTCTGCGTTCGCATTTCGATGTTCATAGACGAGACCTTGGAATAACAAACAGCGATAGAAGAAATCTAATATCGTAAAAGAGCGTGTGTGGCGCCAATTTAGTTTTTGGGAAACTGTTTTGACCCAGAGTACAACCCGACCTCTGAAAAAAATCATGGAAATAAAATCCACAAAATTAAACTCCGGGGCGTCGCTTCTAGCCAACTTTTCTCGTTCCGCAGTAATTTTGCGAGAGTAAAACAACTGACCATAAAACTCAATACCCTCGGTAACTGATAGAGTGCGTTCATGAATACCTCTTTAAGTACGGCCTTAACCTGGGCGAAACGCGCGTATAGGGCTCCCACGGGATTATATATTTCGTGCGTCAGCGGGACGAATATAAATACCCTCGTCGGGCGATTTCATAACGCAACTTTTACTCCTTGGGGCATTATCATGGTGTTTTGACGGCGAAAGCCTAAGGGAAGCGGTTCAGTGGGTTTATTGCAAACACAGTGAATACGCCATTACGCGCTCCTTCCTCCATTTCATTAAATGCTGAAGGCTGGCCGGCCTCACAGGCATGTATGGGTATAAAGTAGGGATGAGTCCATTCCACTTTTTTTTCGATTTCGACTCTTTCAAATCGATTCCCGATTCTCGATACCGATTCTATCGATTTTTGTTCATAGTAACAGGTGGGATATTGATTTGTCAGTAGCATTACTGTCATTAAAATTTTAGGATCGAATTGAATAATGTAACAAAGACAATTAAGTGGCCCAACAAGTATATTTATCAAAAAATAGCGAAAATGAACTCTAGTAATATATATCCTCAGCTTTGATAAAATAATAAACACTTAAACTATTTCAGGCATAAGTTGTTAACTTAATAATGCAGGTATAGTGCACAATGGTTCAGGTGTGTGGCGGCCTTTATGCCCCAAGCTTATTGTCTATTCTCAAATAATAATCAATATAGAGAGATAATGTATTTGTGCTGAAAGTCATACTCTACGCTGAACCCGCCAACGTTATTCATTTCGCCACATCGAATCCAGGTCTCTTGTGTGGCCATTTCAAAACTGTGGTGATCAAGTGACCTTGAAAATAGCATAGAATGCCGAAGTCATGGTCGGTAGTGGAGTTTCATATTAAACTGTAGAAATTGCCATTTTTTGTTTACATTTTATTTAGTTTTAATCAAAATACTTTTCTTCCTGGAATCAATGGTATCAGGATCGACTTTAGGAGATCGATTCTCTATTCCGATTCCGTGCCCGAGTATCGGTAGAATCGAGAATCGACTCATCCCTAGTATAAAGTCGAGTTTGACCCCTCTGCCGGCCCAACTTCGCCCCTGATCTCTCCCTTAATTTATCCCTTCCCGCCAGAAACTCTCCGGGCTCCCTGGGCCATATTCCTCTCTGTCTACCTCATTAATTGCCTTCCTCCTCAGCCCGTCTCCCTCCAACCCTGCTTTGTTACTCTCATCCTGGGAGAGAGTGTTTTTGTGTGCAAGATTTTTCGGAAGAAAAAAATCCACAGTATCTGCAAGTCATATTCAGTCACTTTTTCTTTTTTACTTCTTGAACTTTCCCAAATTTATTTTTCTCAAATTCCAATCTGCCCCAGATAAACAGTATTTCTTATTTCACGCCTAGTTATGTATTGAGTGGAAGTTGTTGTTACAATATGGAAGGTACTATTTACTTTTGTTGAATTTAATGTGTCTGTTAAATTCTTCGGAATGTACCTATTATCATTTCCAATGGTTTTGGGAAAAAGCAAGCTAAGTTTTTATCGGTAAAGATTTTATTAACTTTAAGGGTCCACGACCGTAAACCTGCATTAATATTATATACATTATATCCTATATAGAAACCGCCAACATTATTCATGTTCATCATCATCATCATTAGTCAACAATCCTAAGATAGGTTTGACGCAGCTCTCCATTTCTCTCTCCTATCCGCTAATCTCTTCATAGCTACATATTATGTTGCCAGATCGAATCCAGGTATCTAGAATGCCATTTCAAAGCCTTAAAAGTTTAATTTAAAATCCCCCTATATATGTGTGTAGCTCGGTAACTGTGGCAAGAAGCTCAGGTTCGAAAGCTAAACATATTTCGAAGGAAATAATACGTATCTTCAATTGTGCTGCTATAGTTGTTTTAAATGTGTACCTGCCGGGCACTCTGTAGTACTAATGCGTGACCTAAAATTATATCAAGTGTATAATTTTTCTCTTACGTCCTTTTCTGCCATCATTATTTGTAAGATAAGCTAAGTTTCCTTACAAATGGGAAGGATATCTACATGTACGCAATACCATACGAGTCACCTCTCCGGTAATTGGAAGGGGGTGATCGATCACCGGCATGCAGCATGCAAGAGGACTCCCGCATGTACACTACACGGTCATAAAAAAATTACGCATATAACAAAATATACGTCCACATTCATGCAAAGGCAAAAATTGCCTACGGCATACGCCTGTGTCAGTTGTAAAATACTCCATATAGCCCTGCACTTACTGGTGCAATACCCGTAAAAAGAAATACATAGTTATTTTTCTTGCTATAAATGTAGTTGTAAATTCTATATTACGCAGCGCATTTCAGCTCCAGATTCTGAGCAAACGCCATTAATCCCCTCGAGGGTATTTTCTGAAATAATCTGGCAATGAGTTATCAAGTTAGATGGCAAAAGTTTTCATCGCATACTTGTTTACTATTTACCATATTGAGTTCTTGCTTTTCCGTAAGGGAAGGTTCAAATGAGCTTGTAAAATGGGTTGAGGTATGGACATGACAGCTCGGTAATTAATTTCGGGAACTTAAAGATCGAATTTTTATTTTTAAATCATCTCATATCCATTGCAGATAATAAGTTGCCATTGTTTGAAGTTTGCTCTTTCTCAGTTGCTTTAGAACCTTCAGAATACTTTGCATGGGAGATAAAAATATTACTGAAAGCCTCTATTATCGCAGCGTTTTTAACTTTTTCATCGCTGTAACGTCATTTCTCCTTTAATAGTATGATCTAATTTGTTTTCGTCGGAGAATTTTGATATGAAGCAAAAAATGCAACTATTATTACGCGACCCAGTTAACGAGTGTGTACTATCCATTCACTTTTGGCCGAGTTTACACGCTAAATAGGAATCCTGACAGAATTTATATTTTAAACCATACGTTTACAAAATTGTACCCTCTCAAACACTGAATAACCGTTTTATTGGGTTGAGGTTAGTTCATAAATAACTTGCTATCCCTGAATAAGCTGAGCCTTAGATGTATTTGTTGAGATTACAGTAAGAGTCTACTTTTGATGTAATTGGGAGTAAGATTCAGTCACTGTCAAAACGAACTATTAAAAAAGAATGGATCTCATCTCTTTTATAGGCTTCATTAAGCATATAAATACCGGTTATCTGGCATACCGATGTTACAGAATGCCAAAGCCTCAACTGTGGTCTTAGCTCCCCTCAATCCGAATTTGCTGCGAGGTATTGTGTAGCTCTCAAATCTCATACGTAAAGCAAGCTTGCGGTAGTCTGAATCGCCGTTGATATTATTTGTATACAACTCTCCGTGCCTATTTGCTGACAGGAACATAATCTACTATTAAAAACCATGACTTGCTCATTCGCTGTCGTAAGAGTTTGTTCTGGGGAACTTAAGGGTGAACTTGCATGTTTCGTGGTCAGTCATGTGAAAGGCATGTAATTAAAAACTGGTTATGTCAACTGTAATCGTGATCCAAGCCATTGTATCATTTTTTTGCATATGCTTGCTCTAGCCGAAATCGCTCGACCATGAAATTCGGACCCTTTTTCGCCCCCTATCGTCCATAAAATTTTATAATACTATTATTTGACAAGTGTGAAATCAAAAGTGCTTGACGAGACACGCTAATTAACTTTTTAGCGTGAAAATCCCTACTTCAAAATTCAACTTTCATAAAAAGTTAAAACTGTTGATTTGGAGGTTGGGGTGGGAAATTTTTGAAGGAGAAAGAAAACTTAGACGGGATACCAGTGGAGGCACTTTGATTAGTTAGTTTGCAATATACTTGTGAGATAACTCGGAATGAGCCTGCTTTTATGCTAGAGCAATGCTATTAAGCGTGAGATGAAATGATGTTGAACCTTGATGTTAAGATGAAGTAGATGTTTTTAAAATACCGCGCAGATCACGAATCTCGTACTTGTGATGTTCAGAATAAATGTATGGTTTATTTCTCCCGCTTGCAAATACGTATATTATATTAGCTGTGACAGATTTTCAGCGGGGAAATGAAAAACTTTGTGACATTCCCCGGCCTACATTTTGTAGAAGAGATAAAACTAGTGTCAGTGAGTAAATTAAGTACTGTTGGAGATTCATTCGTTTATTTATAATGTTAGTAGGAAGCAATAATATTAAAAATGTGCGTTCAAAGTACCTTCCAAATTTGCTCCATGATATGATTTTGCTATGGTAACGGGTCATTTGGAGCGGTTAAATCCTCGATACATAAGTACCTCGAGTACAGTGTCTACCGTTCATGTCAAATCTAAAGCAACTCTCTTTTGAATACTGGTATCTCATGTATAAATATGCGCTATTATTGAAATATGGGCCTCAGGATTTTAGAGAAAGTATTAATGTAACATCCTCAATGGTTTTTTACTTATTAAACTATCAGCAGGACTAGTGGGTTTCTCGCTACTAAAAAAAACCTGCCCACAAGGGTGGAAATTGGCAAAATTATTGCAATAAAAAATTCCAATTATTCTCCGGTAATGAGCTTTTTCAGATTTTGGGTTGCCCCAATGTTTCCCGACTGATTTTAATCTTTCCGAATTCCCTTGAAGAAGCGACCAGCATCGGTCGGTAAGCATAGGGGGCCACCCAAGCTTTGCCGAGTTTCTGTAGCTTAAGAATTTTGCATTTTCTTCCTAAACATCATTAGTAATTTTGGTTCCTACTGGCATCATCTACCCAGTGTTAAAATTTCGTGCTACAATTTTTCTCCATCATGTGTAGACAACCGAACGCTGCCAAAGCAGCGCTTCACCGACAGGACGACATCCACCCAACCCGGAGCGGCGGCCGTTTTATTCCCGAGCATATTCTTGGACGCAACGAGCGCGCATGGTTATGGTACGAAATTTTCGTGGCGAGAGACAGGAAGAGTGGGTTCAGGGGTTTTAAAGAGAGATAGAGAGGGTGAGGGGGCAAGAGCTCGTCGCACTGAAAATTCACGGTTCGGGTGTCTTGCTCAAGGTTAGCCCCCCCGTGGGAAGAAAGGAGGGAGGTAAGAATTAAGGAGGTGGTTGGGTAGTTGGAAATGCATCACAACTCAGAATGCGCCGACGAGAACAAGTGCGATTCGTCACGTGGCCCAGTGGGCACATTAACACGGCGGGTGCGCAGAAAGTTCTCTGAGTAAATTAACGAGAAGATTATTATAAGAAGAATCTTCGGTGTCCTATGGTTCATTGGTAACAAAAATATCTTAAGAGACCTAATGATAATTTCCACATTTTAATACAAAACTCAACTGCCGACCATGGTTTCAACATATTGTGTCATTATCAAGGTGCGACCATGGTATCAACACTTTATGCCATTGTCAATATTTTGTAATTGCAACCTTGAAAATGACTTAATATTTTGATACCATGGTCAGTAGTTGATATTGTATTAAAGGGTGGAAATAACCATTTGTAGTTTATATCATGGATATATCGAACTTCCAACAAGTCAAGCCTCAAACGATTTTATAAGAGAAATAAAATTAACTTATTATTAAACCAGTCTGATATCTCTACTTAATCTATTTTCAAAATATTTTCACTCTAAAAATATTGAATTGATGGCTTTATCTACTTGGGATCCCTTTGGGATTACCCCATCACCCTCATACAAACACTGTCCCCAAAACCGCCCTTGACCCTTCCCACTCCGATTTAACTGAATCTATGTCAGGACGTCACCACATATTTAACTAATTAGAAAAAAAATGTGAAGGAATTTTCTCATTAGACAGCTGCAAAGCTGGGAACTAGAGTTTCTATAAAATATAAAGTGATATTTCAGCGTAGCTCAGAGTAAATACCGCGAATATTCCAGTTCGCGATTTTGCAGTCGACCACCAAGAGTGCAGGGACCCTGCGGCTTTGCTATTTATTAATAAAATTTATGGAAATTTTCTCTCTTCGTGAGCGTCAAATTTTATGCAAAAAGAAGTTAACATCAAAAGAGACAACATGCGTGCAGTAATGTAAAATAAATATTAATAATTAGAGTTTATGGAAATGTTCTATCTTTGCGAGCGTTCAATTTAATGTAATGAGAAGTTTGCATTGAAATGAACAACGTTCAAGCGGTTAAGTAAAATAAATATTAATAAATAGTATTTATGGAGTTTTTTCTCTTCGTGAGCGTTTAATTTAATGAAAAAAAGAAGTTTTCGTATAAATAAACAACATGCGTGCAGCAAATTAAAATAAATGTTAATAAATTGTATTTATGGAAATTGCCTCTCTTCGTGAGCGTTTTATTTAATACAAAAAGAAGTTTTGATCGAAATGAGCAACTTGAGTATGGTAAGGTACAATAAATAGAAGTAAATAGAATTTATGGAATTTGCTCTCTTCAGAAGCGTTAAATTATCTATCTAATTCATAAGTTTTCAACGTTTTTCCTTGTGAAACCATAGGCTCTATTGCACACATTCGATTAATTGAAACACTCCGCGCTCTTTGCCATGCTGATGAAATTCTGGAAAAAAAAAGATGGGAAAGCGAACGTAGTGGCTTAATTGGTTACACGGCCCTTTCGTATTGTCCCTTTGTTAAAATATGTCTGATCGATTTCCAGCTTTTGCGGATTCTTGCGAGATTGAAATATCTAAATTGGAGATCACGTCATAATTCTCATTGACTGACTACGACGATAGCGTTTATTTTTATGGCGTCTTGTGAATTAAATTTCATTTAAAGTTGATAACCTAACGCTTATATCTTTAACTTCTATCATTTCCCTCAAGAATACTGAAGGCTTCAGTGTTGACCTCAGCCAAGGCGACTACTTGGAGGAGGCCTATATTAATCACAAAAGCTTGATTTACGATTCCATTTCCCTTGGTTTTTAATGTAAAGGTTTTCAAAATTGTCCACAGCGCGGATATGAGCGCTGAACGATTCATGAATCCCCAATGTTTGCAATAAATTATTTGTACGCGAAAGGAATAGCATTAAAAGGTATGAATTCGACGTATTAAATAATTTCAAATATTTATGTTCCGGTTTACAGTCCTAATTATAGCTTATTTGCACTCGAAATTTGGATCCATCTCCCGATCTTGGTTAGAGTTGCGAATGATGATTTTTAAGAGCCCATTTAAATACAGGTCGGGTTTATATATTGTTCATTTCAAAAGGAACTTCTTTTTCATTAAATTCATATGGAGAATTTCTATGAATTCTAATGATTAATCTTTATTTTACTTTTTCTTCGTGTTTCAAATTGATATGGAAGTTCAATAGTAATATATTTCAGTGTTTGATTTGATGCACCCACGGCGAACAATGTGGGCAAACTCTTCTCTGGATTTCCACCGTGTGAATTTATCATTAATCTCCGACCTCCGACTCCGGGCTTATCCTCAGGTCTAAATGTTGTTTTATTTTAATTTAAATATTATAATATTTAAATAAAATAACATTTAGCCCTGAGGTTGAACCTCGAGTCGGGGCTTGAGACGTTGGACGTTTTGGATTAATTAACCCGGTGGGAATCCCGAGAAGAGTTTACCCATATTTGATGTTGGCATAGCCTTTTGGGAAGTGCGACACTACGTTGTGCGCTGTTGTTTACATTTACTCCGAGTGGAGGGTGTTGCTATCTCACACCTCCGGTCATTTGCTCCCCATTGTTGCCGAAGTGCCGCAGTGCCCCCTCTTCGTCTTTCTGATCACGTCCCGTGGTTAGCGGAAGTGTTGCAACTGGGCTTCTCGAGCGCTACCCCTGTCTACCGGGGAGTCAATAATGACGTGTTCAGCACTTCAATGGGCCGAATGAAGCATAGAAATGTGACTCATCAAGTGAGTATTCTTATCGTGTCAAGTGACTATTCTTATGGTGGTTGGTTTGGGAGACCGAAAACAAGTTTGTCCGATGGGTTTCTTTGAAGTTTCTCTCTCGATGTCGGAGGGCAAATATTGAGTTGCTCGGCATTCCATTTTGAGTAAGGGAAATTCATTCATCAATTCTATTATCTTTCAGCTGATTGATCGGTTAGCATGTCATGTCCTGTATACTCCCCTCAAGTTTCTTTTCGCAATTTCACCTGTAAGCAAAGGAAAATTCACATTTTTTGACATTCATGTATTTGACTGGCTATGGAAAATTTCTCTATTGGCGAATCTCTTCTTGTCTCCCGGTCATCCACGTATCGAGCTCATTTTAAAGCTGACTTAATCCTGCCAAATATTTTGCGCAATTTGTTTTTCTAAGGAATTTTGGAAGAATTTAATAGTACGAAAAAAATAAGAAGTAAGAAGAAATAATACTCTCTCGCGAGCTCTTAGTATGACTCATAAATTAAAGGTAACGCACTTAGGAAGTCGCTGCAGGAGGTAACTTGTCCTAATCTGGGTTAAGGAGGAGAAGTCCTGTTCACAACATATTAACTCGCCGTAGCTTGACTTGATATCGGCCAGACATTAATTTACTCCTTTTAGTTCTCTTTCTCCGTATGCACCTCATTAATTATATATCTTACGCCTCTTAAAATGGATACCTCCTGCTTATCTTTCGTTTCCCACGCTAGATGTAGTATTATAACTCTGTCAGTTATTTTTCAGCTTGAAAGAAACGATACAATGTGATATTTACTTGATTTTCAGCTATTCAGATTCAGGACGTAACTAAGACCATTTATTTCACCAAGCATGCCGAAATATTATTCTTTGAAAGACGAAGAAAACGAATAGGCGTGAAATATTAAAATTTTCTCCGGCCATTATATTCAGTATGAGATGTCCAATGTAGTTAAACTTAAGTATGCACCTTGATTAGATTAAAGATGTCAAATTGAAGAGAAGTTTTATTTTTTAAGTGCAGGGGTTTGATTAATTAAGATGACTTAAGTTACGCGTTGCTAAAAGAAAGTGTAGGATAATTGTTCTTCTGCACAAAAGCTATTCAAAAATCCATTGACAGCGTTTACAACGACGCCCTGTAGTGAAGTATAGCTAATGAAAACTCTGCAGGCTATTTGAAAACTTCATTGTATGAAATAAGTAACCATGATTAAAGTAAAAAAATATTTATAACCTGCATGTGTGGCGAGGATTATGGAGTGAGATAGTAGAGATACCTAAAATTATAGGGTTAGGTTATAGATATAAGAGTGTTTTTTTCCAACCAATGCTATTATGAATTTTTCCATCGCACATAAATAAATCTACGTGTCATATAAGACTTTCTATCCACGCCTGAACTCTATATTTTGAGAGTACCTTTTCCAGTAAAGTAATGGTGTCGCGATTTGTTTTTAGCATATGAAACTCTACGGGTTTTCTTCGTGAAAATACTTGACATCTCTCTCAGTTCTGTATCATATTTTACGACTTGGACAGGGAGGCTAAAGCCATGACCTACCTATTGTTATATAGAGACTCTGAGTGATTTACGAGAATGAAATAATTTTCTTCGTTAATATAATATTCCATCGCGCTCAAACCTATCTGCGGGTACTCCCATCCAATACGGCGTCGTTTTTTCCGCTATCCATCACCATAAAAATTAGTTTGATACGAGACACTAGATGGGTGTGCTAAGCTATTAGATTAATACCCTCTTTAAGTATGGTGGCTTTTACTGTCCGTAATTTTATCCTATTGGTTGAAGCAATAATTTATCAACCTCGGAATCGACCGTTTTCATTATTTCGTCGGACAGGAGTGTGCCACCTGGGGTCTTCGAGTCGTATTACTGACATTTACATCTATTATGTGTCCTGTCTGTCTTGCTCGTCATCTGCAGAAGTGGCTCGCAGGGTATTATGAAGGTGTGCATGTATAGGCTGTTGGTTATATGTGCTATATTACCTTATTGATCTGAAGTAGTTCTCGCGGTTTATCGCACAATTATGATGAAAGTTAATACTTGGTAGTTGGATTGTTAAAACTTCAAGCGCTTAGGAATTCGCCAAGAATTATTATCAAATAATTTCTTGAGAAAATAAGTGTATAGTTCGCTTTCATGACCCGTAAATATGTATTGGATATTATGATGATCCTCGTGAAATATTTCCTCTCGGCTCTACTTTGTATGAGACCTATCACGTCCTTGGCTGCAGCCGGGTTGTTTTTCATCTCCTCACTTTAATATTTTCTTTTTAAGGGTTCTGTCATCAATCCTGTGGGCCAGCTGGTAAGTGCGTGTGTGTTTGTGAGACGCGGAGAGATTTTTCACGAGACGTTAATAAAGGGAGGTAGGAAGCGTGTGTAATGGCGTGTACTAAGTTGTAATCAGTCATGCGTGCACGTACGTTTATTTTATACCAGTCGCGTGATATTGTAATGCATCGTATAATATGTTGAAAACAGAAAATATAAGTCAAAACAAGCAATGAATGGAATGTTACGGTCAAAAGAAAAGTCGTAAACAAAATTTGCAGTATATAAGTTCGTGTTTTCCGTCATGAATTTACCTGTGCAAGTACTTAGAGGGACAAATGCTCGAAAAATAGGTTCACGAAATAGAGAGGATAGACTCGGTTCAATATGTGACTATTTCTCAAATTCATATTCAAACAAATACATCTGGGAAAATAATAAAAGGTTAAAAGGCGAAACTTTCAATTTTCACACACAAACAAATGTCGTCAACCGTCTATTGTGTATGCCTTGAAAGTTTTAATGTGACAGCGTAATTTTCAATTCGTCACCAAAAAAGATCGATCGAGTGGAAGGAATGCGTCCTCTCCTTTGCTTTTCCGCGGTTAGCGATTTTTATAGAGAATGAGTTCGTCTCAGCAAGAAACAGTAAAGGGTCAAAGTGATTAGGTTGTAAATTTATTAAAATTACCACTCCCACTCTTCAGTTCACCGATATAAGGTTTTGTGACTGAATATTCCTTCATTGCAGAAACAGACAAGGTTCCCCCAACTATAAATATGGCCGGTTTTACTGCTTCTCATCAAAATTTTACGTAGTACAGAATCTGAAGCTTGAAAATTCTTCAAGGGTCATCAGTAGGTATAACCTATTGCTTTCTGATCTATTTTGCTTTCAGTAACTTTCAACAACCCTTAAGTGAATGTTATGCTTCAAACTAACCGAACAAAATAACTAAGGCGCATGGATATTTAGATGGTTCGCCTGCGGGTTGGAATCGAACTAAATGACACGTATACTACAGAGCAGTAACTCTCCATATAGAAAGGATGGATACTTCATTAATTCAGATTACTGAAATTGTTCTGATGGAAATAATAGATTGAGCGACAAAGAAAGGCCATAACACCTGGAAAACAACAGCACAATAAAAGAATTTAAACACTCGTGGAAAGATAGCGAGCAAATGGGTCGGAATTTCAGCTTTGTGGGAGAGGAGTCCGACGAATGCAAATTAGAGCGATTAAGGGCCCTCGCAGATGGCAGTAGAACATGCTTTGACTCGCTTTCCACGAGAACCCGCCGTACCGACCACCTTGCGTCTCCCCGAGTGCTAGGGGGGAAATGGTCGCAGCGGCAGCGGACTTGAGCAAACCGCGCGTCTGTTCGGTGGTGGGCAGGTGCACCTACCAGTGTCCGGCACGAGGGAATTCGCAGGTGCTGGACGGCGGGTTTTTTGAACCGGGCCCAGGAAGGAGAGAGAGCAGCTCGTGCAAGCTCACGCGCATGGACATTAGATTGATAGGGAAAGCCGCGCGTACGCCATTCATATAAAATATATGTCTGTGGCTACATGGCCGTTTCGATTAGTTTATATTCGCTGCCGACTGCTGCCAGGGATGGATTAGGCCGTTACTTCTGGGCGGGAAGGGAACAGGGGATTATGGGGGGATTTCAACGCCATCGCGAACACAGCTTTGCGACGCCTCAGCTACGTTTTCCCGCAAGTTGAAAAAAATATAACAGCTCTTTTTCAGTAAAATATATAATTGAGAGGGAGGGAAGCCAAGGGGTACAAGTGATTTTGTTTTCTTAAACAGAGTTAGGTACAGAAATGAGGTAAAGAAAACAAACGAGATGAACTAGATATTTTGTAGTGCATTTGATGTTCCTCTAGATGTCAGCGCATAACAGAGGCTCAGTCACATTCCTTGGCTACCAAGTTTTTGTATATTTCTTTTATCAATTTCTGTATCTAACTCTGGTTAGGAAAAAGTCCCCGGTATCCCTTGTCTTCTTACCCCCTAATATGTAAATTGAACTTGCAGCATTTGCGGCAAATATGCCTTTCTAGCTATCAATTAAGTTTGGTAGCAATAGAATGATTTGTTGCATCATAAAACATTATAAGATACAAAAGTTTGTACATCCGCGAGCACCCTAAAAAAATGGGGAATTTTGTCGTTACAACCGTGATAAAAACTATTGAAATGGTGGTCTTGTTTAAAATAACGCAGAGTGCTAAAAGAAAATTACTATTGCTAATTTTTCGGTGTCCGTTTTCACTCTTTAGTAATGCGTTCCCAAACTCCAGTGCACAAAAAAGTTTTGCACCGATAATAACAAGTAATCCTTCCGACTATGTCTTATGTGCTTTGTTGTTAATGGCGTCCAATAAAAAGGTTATTTGTAATTTGAAATATTGGTGGAGATGTTTGGATACATTATCTCCAATCGCAATGCATAGCGCAATCAGTTCTAAGAAAAAAGATAAGTTGGGACTGGATTCAATCCGATGGAAGTGATTTACATCAATTGGACAATGGAAGTCGCATAGGTGTAGATACTATTTTACAAAGTCATTTCAACCAGACAAGCCTATAATTTACTCTCATTCCTTCTCGTTTTATGACCATGAAGTAAGCGATTAGTGCTCGGCTATGAATGAGAAACAAATCGTCAGTGTATAATCTCCTGAAGTGTATCGCTTCGACATAACACCCGTTTAATGTTATAAACCTCCACGAGAGCCGCAATTGCCATCAAAGAAGTGTCTCGTACATCATCATCATCATCATGAAAGGAGGAGAGGAGGAGCTAGAATATCCCTTGCCTTGGAATTCCAAGAGGTAATCCTAACATGTTTTCTGATGCCATGGTGGAGTGTTCCCTTTCGCGACAACCCACCCGTGAAAATGTCGGATTTCCGCCCCTTCGTGCGGTGTGGTCATTCAAGTAAGGAAGCGAGTATATCGACCACTTCATATCTCTATTCATCCCTCCACCAGGGCAGAAAAGAGGGCAGTTTTTAATTGGACTCTTCCACCCCACACGCGCAAAGCTTACGCTGGATATGATAAGGGACTAACAGCAAAGCAAAACGGGTTGTCGATCGTTAGAAAAGAACCTCGAGGAGTCACTCACAGCCGTGATTTTGTGGCTATTGGCTATAATAAAGACTTTGCACCCGGCTTACAGCTGCATTATTTATCAGTCTTCCTTCCTCATTCTTACAGTATCACATCCTATTGCTCATCCTGGACAAAGTATTTATTGGTATTTCTATTTCTCTCATCAGAGACGTAATTCTGAAGAAAACACATGCTAACAATGAACGTGAAAGAGTAGTGACTAATAATGACTCAGTCGTACGAAAATATTTCTCAACTATGGGAGTAATATGATTGAGGTGAAGTTAAAGTCACCAGAAAAAAATTGTTAACCGATTAAATTTTAAGATTTTCATTAGGAACTGTGACATTTATCACCAAAAGCTGTTTTTGTTGGTGATAACCGCAATTTCTGCCTAAGAAACATGAAAAGAAACGAGTGTTTCTCCAAGTAGGCATTTTTATAGGTACCGTGCGATGGTGCTATTTTTTATCGCGTGTTTTCTAATTAAACTACACCAAGCGTTCATCCGTACCGGCAACTTTCAAGAAAGCGTTTTTCTTGTTTGTATAAAATTCCTATTATTGCTTGCTTTGATTTATATGCTCTCTTTTCATATTTTTTTACCATATTATACGATACATTACAATATCACGCCAGTGAAATAAAGTACACGTATGTGAACGCATGACTTATTCCAATTGCGTATGCCTAATAAGTATCTTTCAAACTGAATTTTCCGATTTTCCATTTTATCATTAATGTAGCTACAGGTTACTTAAAAGTTCATCCAGCTTCCTCTACCCTACAAAACTCCTAATACCACTGAATGCCTATATATAAGCGATTCTCATTTGAAACTAAAGCGGTAGGCTTAAACACACCTCGATAGCGGCCTCACAAGGGTTGCGGTTGGTCTCGTTTTTCCAGCACCCGAAAACCGAGGAAATGTATTTTCACCAAGAAATTCAAACTTGAAAATACTTGTGAAATTCTGTCTTGAATTTTTTAACATTGTAACCCCGAAAGTTAGAAACAGGTTTTTTGCGTGATCCACACTAAAAAGGTCAAATGATGAAAATGATCAAGTTTGGTTCGCAGTGAACAAAAAATACTATATTTTCTGATGTTCCAAATTTCTTCAAAATCGTTCCACGTTAAGTTCTAAAAATTAGATATTAAAAAATAATACGCGTTTAATGGGACAACATGTGTACTACTATGAACTGCCAGAAATCCCACTCTCGGGATATCAGCAGTCGGGTAGAATTCGTCGGAGAAGGGGTGGGCACTCTTTTTGGACGCACGAAAGATTTTCACACAAGTGGCCTTTTCCGCGTGCTCTGTTTCCGTGAGTGGCGCGCCCTTTTGCGGAGATCCGTGACCCGTGACAGGAGTGCTTTCCTGTGCAGCAGCTCCCTATCCGCATTTTCGCCGTTGGCGCGAATTGCCTCGCCAAGCCCCACGACCCCTCTTCAACAGTCTATCAAAGGGAGAGAGCTCTTAAGGGTAATGTCTTCATCAGGGCTTAATCCTAAGAGCTATGGGATGTTCGAAGGCTGGATGAACTTTTAAGTAACCTGGAGCAACACGTCCGCTGAAATTGAGAGCCGTAAACTTCAGTATGATAGATATTAAACGTGCGTAATCGGAATCAGTCGTGCATTCACACGCATGAATTTTATATCACTGGCGTGATATTTTTCTGTATAATTGATTTAAAAAATTATATAAAATCAAAGAGAGGTCAGAACTAGTTATAAAATAGAATGGATAGAATGTTAAGGTGAAAGGACTGGTTGGAAAACAAAATTTCCAGAATATATAAATATATCCGTACTTATTCTATGAATTTACCTGTGCAAGTACATGGTGCGACAAATGCTTGGTTAGACTGACGAAATGAGAACAGGGGCCATTAACTGGATATACATTCGTGCATTTGCGCAATATTGAGTGTTTACATGGATCAGTTCTGACGGTGAATGTGTTTAAATATCTATCTGCATGTATAAATGCATCGTGTAAACACGCCTTAAAACAAGTATTCAGAGAATACAACTTTACGGAAAGGAGAAATGGAAAATATCTTCTACTGGAGGTGTGAGGGATGGAATTTACCTGAATAAACGGCAGAAAATCAATACTCTAAAAATTGAATGAATGAAAAGATGAGGAAAATGATTCATATGGATGAATAAATCGCGCAATAAATGGAGAAAGTAAGGCTGAAATGGCAAACGCTTGTAAGGGGAGAAACGTTTCATAAATCATATTCCAATTTCGGGTACATTTCATTGAAATAACCTTCCTCTTCTGGAAAAAAAAACTTTTTTTTAGAGGGGAAAAAGGATAAGCGGGAAAAAATTAAAGGGAATATATAACCAGAAAAAATGTAGTCTTTCCTTTTTTAATTAAAAGACGAGTTTGCTGTGAATTTCATTGTTTTCCCTTCCCAAATGGTGGATTGGCGTGGTGCATAGGCTGTATGAGTATATTAAAGAGTGCGGCGGTCATGTACTACGATCGTCATTACTGCCGGAATCTGAGTGTTATCATCGGGATGGCCGTTATGCCCACCTGTTGCTTCCCGACATCCCCCAGCCGGCTTCGTGGGCGTCATAAGTCTCTTTTCCCGGCCACGTCTCGACACCTCACCATTCATTTTCCGCTCAGGGGATGGGGCTCTTAAAGCAGGGAGAGCATTTACGCACCTGCCGCATACTGCGTTTGGCGTTGCGGATTTCTCTATTTAATTTAATCCGTTGCGCAGATAATAAATAATTTAATAACTACTACGGATTCCGCTTATTTCTGTCATCTTATGATAGAGGCTGCCGTTACCTTGGTGCGATTGTGTCCGAGTTGTACATCACCGAGGACCTGAGAAGGAGAAGGCGGGACAATTTAGTTGGCCACATTAAGAGGCATGATGGCGTGATGAAAACAATCGCAGAAGGACAGGGGGAAGGAAAGAAGGGTAAGGGACGGCCCCGAATGAGTTACATGGGACATGTTATAAAGGATGTGAAAGAGAAGATATACGTATATATGAAAAAGCTAGCTGATAGGAGAGAGGAATGGAGAGCTGCGTCAAACCAATCTTAGGATCGTTGGCTAATGATGATGATGATCATGTTATTCACCTAGTTTTTTTGGCGTGGGAAATAATTTTTTGACCCTACTTCCATTTTGCCATTCATTTTATTGATTTTGGCGACAAAATAATTGGTCGTCAAAAAGCAGACGTTATGCTTGATGCTACAATGCATCTACGAGAGCTGCCCAGGAAGTACCCAACAGACTTTTTTGTCATGGCACGGCAGCGGGCAGGAATAGCGCCTCCATATCGTCGTCAGAGTGTTTCTACTCTCCGTACGCAACCAGCCAGGGTGTCTTGTGTATCGTAATTTGTATACAGTGGAGTGTTAAAATTAGCGGTGTAATTGAAAATCCCGCCAGTTGTCAAGTCAAGCTCTGATAAGGTGTTTGTTGGTAAAAAAAAAACTCACAAAACAAATTAAATTTATCGCCAGATTCGCTATGTGTACGGTCAAGGAATTAGCGCACGTGATACATACAAAACAAGCGTCGGGGAAAACTAAGCAGGAAAGTTTTTTTTCCACGACAACGCAACGATTTGACACTGACGCTGAACTGCATGCCGGTATACCTAAACCAGTGTTGGAACTCGCTGGCGGTAGATTTCTGCAAGGAGGGCATTGAATAGCTTGTACCACATTATGATGATTGCCTTAATGTAAATGACGATTATGGGTAAAATAGCCAAACAGTTAAACTTCAAAATGTATATGATAAAAAATTTTAACTTTGAATAATTTTTATTTCAAAACGTCTGTGTTACTTTCTAGACAGCCCTCGTAAAATTATAGGTAAAGATTCCCATTCTACTATTACAGATTTCGGTTATTTGTGTCATCTTATGATACATCCTAGCTTGGGACGATAGTCTAAGAATTGTACCTCATTGAGCAATTGACTTAAGTTTCCTCCTGTTAATCGAGATAAAAAGCCTTCTTATCACGATTTCTCTTTTTATCTTGTTCGTTATATTATAATAGTTGTTATTTACCCAATGCTTGCGTGAAGAAATACGATTTCTTTAAACACTAGAAACTGGACCAACGGACATTAGAAGCAGCTACTTATTTAGGAAAAATTCCAGCATCGGAAACGAAATAGAGGAATTACCTGAAGCTTTGGACAATGGCAGTAGCGGAGAAATGAAGGGTAGAGCCCTTCAAAATGTTGTGCTACAGAAAAATGATGAGGATAAAATGATGAATGTGGGGATCGTTGATGTAGGTAGAGCTATTCTTGCAAATCCTCGAGGTCCGTAGCCCATATGGCATCGACTAAATGACCGCCGGCCCTGTCCCAGCTGCCTGGAGGACGCAGCATGTTCCCGTCATCACCATGGTTATTATTTCCTCTGTTTCCTCCGGGCAAGAGAATCGAGTCGTGAATAACTCCAGGTTGGGGCTGGGCCCAAGGCAGTACGGCGTTTTAATCTTCTATCTGCGGTTTGGGCCTTATGTCGCTCCCACATCCATTCCCATGACTATCTTTCTGAAATATAGCTGAAGCGCGGCGTTTCCTCGTTTTCAGTCGGAAAGTTCTGCGCAAAGGAAATTGTGCCGTTCGACGAAGTGAATGATGTTACCTCCGGGTCACTCCATGTCAAATCATCGCTCTCAGATTTTTGATGAACTTAGTAGTTACTTTTTGCTAAAATTAGGATTCCTTCTCTAACTGATCATGACGAAAAATTTCCTATTTTATCATTCTTATTTTTGCACAAATCGTACGAATCAAATGGCAAAAATGCCTACCTAAATTGGTTAACGTGTGATGTAATATTATATCTTTATAGAATCTACCATTATTCGTAAAAAATATTGTACGAACTTTGAGTATAATAGTGAGAATAATCAATCTTAGTTTTCACCCGGGATTAACCGCTGTGGCTGTTCTAACTTTTAAAAGCGTTCATTCTCTGGAAAAGGGACAACTGTCAATGTATCCGGCGGAAGTAAGTCGTGTTAAAAATATAGCATCCGAAAATTTTAATTTTCACTCTTGATTTGGTTTTCCGATAGATTACGCATGTCATTGGTGAAATTTGAAAATTCACAAAAACAGGAGGACATGGCTGAATTAAAGATTTTGATCGATTCATTAAAGTCCCTGCATATCTTTTTTGGATTTCATCTGACTTGCTCAGCCTTCCCACCTGTATTCATTGTCATAGATGTCCCACGTTCAGTAGCTTTCTCCAGCAAATACAACCGTCGGAGCCATTTCCAATTGTAAAGGCCGTTTTACACGGTGCATGGAATTGCGCAATCTGACGTACGTGCGAAGGCGCAATCAAAATTGCATCTTGTAAAGCGGTAAATTGCTAGAATACAAGAGAATGCGTGGATGCGAGACGGCAAAATAGCCCCTGTTCTAATTTCGTTCATGCATTCGCGCAAATCCGTACCCCGTGTAAAACGGCCTTAAGGCAGAGGGTGGCTGTGCTTGCATGCCTAAACATGCGTAGAACAAGATATCATAATACCTGCGATAGTTAAGCTCCAGGATAGCCTGATTTGGACTATATAAAATAACGTGTGTTTATCGTGTAGTGCATACATAGTTAATAAATTATTTTATACTATATCTGTCTTTCTGAATGCGTTTCTTGGCATGTTACAGAATCACTTACTACTCTATCTTTTCGTTTTCTATAACTAACTAATAGTTTTATTCGCATGGTAGCATTTACGTGCCCTTAGTACTATCCTAGTTTCTGGTCTGACCGCATGTCGTTGTCCTGTGTGCTTGGCCTATGCCTGGCAAGCGAGCGAGTGTATATGATTAAGGCTATGATGAGTGCTGCATGCCTGGTGTGGAATTGCCCCCTGCCACACACCCTGGTGGTGGCTTGCACGGTAGGGCGGATCGGAAAAATCGATTTTTTTCAAATCCATCTGGCCCATTGAAAAAAAGTTGTGGGACCGATCAAAAATAAGGCCTGAAAAATTTGAGACCTGTAGGTGAACCCCTGACCCTCGCTCAAATGCAATTTAGGGGGGGAAGGTCGAAATTCGAAAAATATAGTATTTTATGGTCATTTCCTATAGATTTTGCCGAGTTACTGCCCTTCAGGGCAAAAATTTCGTGCATTTTGACGTATCTTCCACCGTTTAGTCACAAAATGCCTAATTTGAGTCCGCGCCCGCGGAGATAATATTCCAACGCCCACGCAGCGTCGCGGATACAAGAGCCGCAGGCCGATCCCCTCCCCTCCCCGCTCACTTCTACCCCTCCCACGCCTCCAATACAGAAAAATGCATCCCGCGTATACTGCTAGGAGGTCATTTATCTTTGATAATATAAATCGGAAGATGGTAGAAGGTAATAAAGGAAGCTTAGTGAGACGACTTGTCCCTTATTAGGCGCCTCGTCGGGGTTAAACACATCGATGTTACCAACTTTTAGAGAAGTGATGAAATATTTTTAGATCCGAGAACGCAAGAAAGGAGCCTACGGTCCATGAAAAGGCCTCTCGAGTGGCTATAAAGGTGTGCGAACTATGGTGACCCTTCCCTTCCATTATGTGTGTGACTAAATGATTTAGCAGTACAAAAGGAAGTACTAAAACTTACGGAAAATGCGAATAGGCCAAACGTAGGGTTTTTGCTTAAGTACAAACCTGAAGCACTTTGGAAAGAACATTTGAAATTATGGGATATTTTTGCGTGTAAGTGCAAGAAGGAGCATAATGTTCCCCCCAATGAAGAAGTATGTTGAGAGACCAGCGGACGAAACTAAAGATGATGGCTGCAGAATTGAGTCCTAAAGAAACTCGACAAATGAGGAAAAAAAAGAGAATCGCCGGAGAGTGTTGAGTCAACATCGTCAATTCTTGTATGGGAAAATAGTATCAAAAATTTTCTTCATCAATTCATCCGAAGAAAATTAAACTGAAGAGATATCATCCGATTTTTATCTCTACTTTCCTCATCAAATAAAAATTCAGGACTAAACTCAAACTGGAACTTCTGCGAGGAAAATGCGTCTGCCAAATGTGATAGAGGTATATGCAAGAACCAAGAAACAGCAATGATCGTCCCCGCAACTTTAGTTGACGCAAAAATCATAACTTCGTAAGAAACATCCAAGGTAGTTTGCAAGAATTACTTACGTAGACAGAAAAAGATGCTAATTATTGTGAATACGAAAAGAGAGGTATCAAAGGTTGTCATCAAAGGGCTACGTTTTTATGGAGTGAAAGACTATACTTTTGTCTGATGAAAAAAGGCAAGAGCACTTATCAATCCAAGTTTAGAGGGGAATGTGTGATGTTAGTTGAAGAAACAGGGTCCCACTTTTGGGTTCGCCTCCCCAGTCGTAGGATTAGCAAAAGTTATAAAATCTGCGATTCTCGATTCCTTTCCGAGTGAAAATTAGATACACGAAAATAAAAAGGATTTGAATGCGATGGTGAATACCGCCCAAAAAGGAGGCATCATCCCTATGCTACAAGCATAATTCCAACATCCCTTGCTATGTGAGTAAACTCTTCTCGGGATTCCCACCGGGTTAATTTTTCCATAATGGCAAACGTTTCAAGCGCCGACTCGGGACTAATCATCAGGGATAAATTTCGTTGAATCCCGAGAAGAGTTTACCCACATCATTCGCCGGGAAAGTATCAAATCATATTTCATCCCTTACAGAGGTCTATTTGCTAATTGCACTAATTTGACTTAGATTTGCGGCACAAATATTGGGAGGGCAATCTAAGGACCGAATTTGCGTTGTTGCAAGTATTTGTTTGGCGGCCGATCCGAGATTTTTTAAAGTGCTGGATTTTAATATCAACTTTAAGGACTACTCGCTGATGACATATTGGAGAGAGACCACAGTACCTCCGGCTACATCTGACCTTAGGGCTGTGGATTTTCAAAAATCTGTTGATGAACATTCAGATTTGAAGTTAAATATTTCTTTTTATTATAGATACGGACGAGAGATTCGTGAAGATATTCACAAAAACTTTGTTGACAACAGCAAAAGACGAGGAATGACACTGATATAAGAAATACAGATTGGAAAGCAGGTAATTGAAAAATTCTTTCGTGATTGTTCATCCACAGACGATACTGAAACATTAAATATTTAGACTAACGAAGTAAGACGCATTTGGTGTGAATTTTGGTGCATTTGGCGCGTGGGAGAAGCTTGCGGGGAGGGGACGCGAGCGGCTTTCGCACAAAATCCATTTAATCATATCTGTCGGACAAAACCGAAATTGGAGCGCATATCCGAAGGTAGGACACCTTTATAGCCACTCGAGAGGCCTTTTCGTGGACCGTAGGCTCCTTTCTTGCGTTCTCGGATCTAAAAATATTTCATCACTTCTCTAAAAGTTGGTAACATCGATGTGTTTAACCCCGACGAGGCGCCTAATAAGGGACAAGTCGTCTCACTAAGCTTCCTTTATTACCTTCTACCATCTTCCGATTTATATTATCAAAGATAAATGACCTCCTAGCAGTATACGCGGGATGCATTTTTCTGTATTGGAGGCGTGGGAGGGGTAGAAGTGAGCGGGGAGGGGAGGGGATCGGCCTGCGGCTCTTGTATCCGCGACGCTGCGTGGGCGTTGGAATATTATCTCCGCGGGCGCGGACTCAAATTAGGCATTTTGTGACTAAACGGTGGAAGATACGTCAAAATGCACGAAATTTTTGTCCTGAAGGACAGTAACTCGGCAAAATCTATAGGAAATGACCATAAAATACTATATTTTTCGAATTTCGACCTTCCCCCCCTAAATTGCATTTGAGCGAGGGTCAGGGGTTCTACGAGCGAGCGAGGGTCGAGGGTCAGGGACCTACAGGTCTCAAATTTTTCAGGCCTTATTTTTGATCGGTCCCACAACTTTTTTTCAATGGGCCAGATGGATTTGAAAAAAATCGATTTTTCCGATCCGCCCTATTGCACGGTACTTCATCAGTGGTGTCATAGTGCCGTAACGCACCGGAACGCTACTCCGGCACTGGTTAACAAAAGACAATATCAAGCAATGTCAAATAACACTTTTATCAATTTTATTACCTCAATTTCTAATACATACTTTCGCAACCGAAACAAAATATGGTAATAAAATGTAAATAATAACTTGTAATAAAAAACACAGAGTAATACTTCACTTCTAAAAAGAGTTTAGGAAAGTGCGTTCCGGCATTGCTAATTTTGCCACGACGTCAGTGTACTTAGTAGAAGTATTCAGTGGCACAGATGTCTCACGTTCCGGTGTCTTCTCTAACAGATATAATCGACCACCGCGCTGCATTGCGTGAGCCTCTAATGCTGAGCTCTCCGAAAGTTTATATAATGGTAAGGGTGAGGATGATGGCTTGCATGCCTCATAATTTCGACGAATTTCGTGTGATTACTCAGATTACTATTGTTCCGGCCCGTTTCACCGGTCCAACAGGAGGCGTCATCTGGATAGGGGACACAGCCATTATGTCATGGGCCGAACCCTCAGGGTTGATGAAGGCATATGGGCAACTTTCGGCTGGCCCATTGTGCAGCGATGCAGGGAAACTTCTATAGTGGTCAAAGCTAGGAAAGTTGAGGGATCACTATGGGAATTGCCGACCACAGTTTTTTTTAAGGATGACGATTATGAAATTAATGTCGAAAAACGAAAATGATGAAGTGGACTCAATATGTCAGGAATCCGGGAATTAAACCGTAGACCTTTGGCTTTCTATGTTTTAATTGCATTGGGAATCATGGAACATAGTAGTGGCTTGAGCAGTAAGCCAAAGGTCCTACGCCTGGTTCTATGATGATGGCCGCTGAATAGAGGTGATCGTTTAAGCAGGTTTCGCTGTCTACCGGGGTTTCGATAGCGATCAGAATGGTGAGCAGTGGCGGATCCAGGATAGGGACACGGGGGCGAACCTAATTGGGGGTTTACCTCCCAGCAGTAGCGGGGGTCCGAAAAAAATTAGGTACCATTCTATATAGTGTGAATTGGATACCTAAAGGGGAGGCTATAGCCACCCCTGGCCCCTCTCTGGATCTGCCACTGTGTTGTAATATACCAAAAGCGTGTAAAGTTGGCCCAAAGTTTAGAGATAGTTTGTAATTCGTTAAAAAGTAGGTAAATATATATCGGAAAATATAAAAAAATAATTTTGTACGAAGTGGCAACCTCCAAAAATTTCTATTTTATCTAGTGTGTGTTTCGACCAATTGGAGGTACCTTATTTCCGTCTTTTTTTCACAATCATTAGTGTACAATGTAATGTTTCAAGCCCGCCGCGTGAACGGCGGTGAAATTTACATGAGTTACCATGAGGAAAAATTCACCTGGACCAGGAATCAAACCACGGACCTTTGGCTTTCCGGGGCACTGCGTAGGCAATAACCATAAGCCACCCCCATAGATTCTCCTCTGATATTTGCACGGGCCCTCTCAAATCTTATCATAGTCTTCCTAGTGGAGGCGAGCGCGCGGCGGCAACCGTAATGGAGGTAGGGTTCAGTCAAAAAGTGCCCTTAAATTGGGCCCCATGCGCCCTCTCAGGACGACCGTGAGAAAAAGGCAGTTGGTAGTGGTTGAAGTTCGTTACCCTCGTGGTTTTCACGGGGAGGCAATTATTCCGCGAAGCAAATAGCAAGAATAAGAGGAGGGTCATTTATTTTTTTCGCGCAACACGTAAGAAAGGGGAATCGCATGAGAGAGAGAGAGAGAAATTCAAGGGAAGAAGGAAAGTTTTTTTCTTCAGGGGAGGGTGGGGAGAGCTGGCCCCATGGTCTCTAAATATGAAGGCGACACGATCCTTTAGATAACATCGGAAGATATTCAGATACTTCATTGGGACTACCTAAATCTTCCCTTGGATATAAAAAAGGCTGTAAATTATTTGTGAGGATTGTTTTTATGTTTTGGGGAACAATAAAACTTGTTTTATTATATCATGTCATATTATGTACTGAATGCTCACATTTTAGATCGGGAACTTGATATGGCTACACAGTCCTCTTTTCCTTTCAATCTTCATAATGTAAGGATTTTGGAGGGCATCAAAGAGCCCTCAGATTAGATTATCCGTTATTTTTGTATTTTTTTCCTAACTGTAAGCGTACTACTTTCAAAAACGTTTGTCGAAATATTGCAGTTCAAACCCCTTCAATCACTTACTCAGCGCTTCAACTAAAATGTTGGTTTGGCTGAGTTGTTTTGGTAGAGCATACCCCAGACTAAGCCACGGGTGTGCTGTGGGGATTTTTATTGGGGATGTTGTAACGCTTCACCTGAGATGGTAAAATTTTTTAAAACTTTGTCATTCCACGTACATTTAAATACACATTTTTTTCATCTCACTATGTTAAGTCGATTCCATGAACTCACGCCCAACGAATTATTTCACCTGAGAAATGAACCCGGAATCTTCATTACAGTAGCGATACACATAATTAACTCGGCCACAAATTTATCTTTAATTGGCTATGGGGCATTATAAAAATGCATCAAGAGATGCATTTAAAATATTTTGAGCTCTATTTTTTATACCTGAGAGAAAACATAAAATGCCTGAGGAGGACGCATGCTACCCGCTTGATCCGTCTTTTTAGGAGACGGATTACTCCCTTCATACTCTTACGTATCATATTGGAATTTTCAGGTACATCGTTTTCAACATTTGCCGGTAAGTCAAATTTGAAAATAGTTCCTTTGAATTGTTTTTTCACTTATCATATTTTTTTTATAAATACAAGCGTTGAACAGGGTCTACTATGCTTACCATGAAAATTGCAGGATGAAATCATATTTTTTACACGATTTTTCCGTTACCAAAAAAGACCAGTCGCGAGGGAGGCATTATGTGTCTTTTTTAACTTTCTTAACAATAGCCAAAATACCAACAAATACGTAGTAACATCGGCAGTGGCGTAGCCAGGGATGGTCCGGCGTGTCCGGACCCTCCCTCCCCCCCCCCCCCGAAATATAAAAACGCAATTATTTTTCTTCATAAAAGAAAACAAAATATTGAAAAATCATGAATTCACAATATATTTCTTCAACAAATGAAGTTATTTCGATTATGAAAAGTGTTCGTTTAAAACCGTATACTTAGTACCCTGTTATTCAAAAGTATTCACCCCTGGTTTTGGACTCTCCCCCCCGAACGAAATTCCTGCCTACGCCACTGGATATGGGGCAAGCATCGTTGTCGTTCTGGCCAGAAAAGTGTCGGAGGCAGGAAGCCATCGCAATTTATGTTGCCATTTTTTTTCTCCCACATTTCCCACCACTTCATTTCTGACCATACCGAGTGGGATTGTATTTGTAAAAGCGTAAAGAGTAGGTGCGTACACCGGAAGTAACCAGCGCCGTAACTTCCGGCAACCCTTTTATGTTCGGCCCACGGCGAAGGAAGCCCAATCAGATGGACTTCTGGGTTTTCTTTTTTTTTGGGTGGCGGGGGTGGGAGGACAAAGCAGTTAGGAAAGAGCGAAGGGTGTGTACAGCAATACATCATGGGTAAAAGAGAGAGAAAGAGTAGCGAAGCGAAAAGTAGAGGAAAAAAGTTTGGGAATGGCTAAACTCGTTCAGGTGGTTCGAATTCGCGTTAGCCAAAGTGGGAAGAAATATGAGTGTTAGCGAGGACGTATTCCTCGCGGAAAAAGATTTTAAATTCGTTCTTTCGAACACCGAGCTTTAGACGTACCATTGAATCTCAACTGAAATTTTTCTGAGCTGTTTACCGGAAAAATTCTTTGTGGAAGATTAGGACGGTTGGGTTTCTTTACACCTTATAGACGTGATGAAAGATGGGCAGCAATGAGGCTGAAAGTGAGTTTTTCTGTAGAAAGTTTCACCCTAAAACCGGCTGCTTGGATATACGCGGATTTACCCCGGCATCTGGATTTTAATAGAGTTGATCCGACGACTGAAGAATATATCCTTTTCATGAAAATATTTTCATCATTCATTCATGATTATGCTTCATTGACTGACGGCCAAAAAAATAGGCATTCTGTGCTATAGTTTATAGAAAATTCATTTGAAAATCCGAATTTATCCTCCAGGATTTCAAATTATATAAGCTGAGGAAAAACGTTAAATAATTCTAGAAAATATTTGCCCTTTTTCTAAAGTTGGTATAATGTTCGTTGTACTTAAAAAAAAACTTAGGCCCAAAGCGACTTTTAACCAATTTACACTGTTGTTGAAGTCAAATCACGTTCATTGCATGAAAATTGTGTTTGAATGGGGGACTAAAATATATCAAAAAAATTCCAGCTTAAACACGTGGCTATTAAATTATCTACATTTTGATTACGTTCCCTTGTTTTGCACATTAATCTCGATGTATCTAATCTCTGGGAAGCGTGGAAGCCTAATGGGTAGAGTGCTTGGATGCTGACCATAGGGTCGTGGGTTTAAATCTCGTGTGGAGTCTTTGGACATCCCACTATTTTAACGTCGAAGTGTGAGGTATTATTTGATTGTGATTTCCATTTATATATTTTTACGGGAGATTGGCAAATGATGTCGGTCAGAATGGTGATGTCGATGGAGAGGAAATCCACATGGTTGGGGAAGACTGGGTTGCCAACAGGTCTGTCCATTTGCACCATTGAAGGCAGGTGGTTTCGACGGTTGGGAAACATTTTTGGGGGTCGAGAATGGGTTGAAACAATCCTTCGTCGGCATTTGTGCTTGGGAGTTCAAAGCTTCAGTCGACGGAGGGGACGATGCGTGTAAATTTATGTGTTCTCTGACGTACTCTTTTTATATGTGTTTTTCCCTCATGTATTTCCTGAGGAGTAGTGAACGCTGTATCGTTTATGTTATGAGAACGACTTCGCAGCAGCATAATTGTGGGGCGGTAGACTTCTAGCCCCTGATCTTCTTTTTTTGAAGCGCGAATAGCGTAGCTATCGCTACAAATAAAATAATGCTAAAATTAAAGAATAATGAAATCATAAACATTTATCGGAAATTATGCTGATGGGTTATAAATAATGCATATTTCCCTCCCCCTCCTCGCGTTAAAATGGAATTGAACATGCAGATTAGAACAAGAGTCATTACGATAAAGTTTAGGTTGCTTTCTGGCTCTATCATTTGCGTTAAAATTGATCTTCTGTGGAATTAAGCTTTCACTGCAAATGCATACATTACTTGCTATGAATTAGGGAGCACTAATAGAGACGATATAAGTGGATAGGTGTTCAGGATCAGTTAAATGGAAAGGAAGATGGCGAAAAAATGTTTTAATAAAAAAACTGCATATCTTAACGTAAATAGTGGTCAAATACCTCCGGTGCTTGACGGTTTTCTGTGACCATTAACGGGAGAAAACTCAAGATAAATCCTCACAGTCTGTTATTGGAGATGTATCTATATAAACCATTGCCCCAAATATCTGGTGGTATACCGGAGCATAGTGTACATGTATTGGAACATATTCTTGCAATTTGTATGCTCTACCTCGTGTTTCCTTTCCCCTTCCGTTTTAATAGGATTGTCCATGTTGGATCTATCTTGCCATCTAGTAAATTTGCTCCCATATCCTTTCTGATATTGTTTATTCCCTTGACTTAAGAGGGAGACTCTCTTATTACCTGAATGTCTTCACGTGAACTGTGGTTTAAAGTGAACTGTGGTCTGTGTTAGCGGTTAAAAAATACCGTTTAGATGTAATTTTTTATAATCGAGGAATAAAAGTTTTACCCGTACCCGTTCCATATGCTTCGTTTAACTCGGGAATGGCGGTGTGGGAAAGAGCATAGGACTTGGATTAGGCATGCATAGTTTTTTTTTCCCCGGGTCTCTATGCGTTATTCATGGGACGTGTTCTCCGCCCACTGCGGTGGAGTTGCCGAGATAAAATTGACCAGCACCCACCTGGTGTCTCAGGTAGACATGCATTTCTGGGCTCAAGTTATGGAGGATTCCCTAAAGCGATAGGTCTGATTCTTTCCTAAGGGATTAGACGACATTTAAGAGGACGCAACACTCCCTTCGTGTTTTGTCTTTTTTAGTGACGCTTTACTCCTTTAAAATTTAACCTCTCATCTCAAACTTTTCTGGGCTTTTACAGTTAACCTTGTCAACAGTCGCATGCATTTCAAAAATGAAAATTTTACCTCCGTGTTACTACTGAGGTAAATTTTTCATGTTTAGGACAGAAGCAAATGTTGATAAACCCTGTTGACTTGACTTGAATATGATGGCTTAAGTTTTGAAAAAGTAATACTTCACGAAGAAAGTGGAGTAGTGCTGTGATTCTAAGTCCAGTAGTCTCTTGAAATACGATATGGATTTCAAGTAAGCTACCTACACGAATCGTATTTTACTTAACTTGTTCTATTGTATTAAAAACAATTTTCCTGCTATCGATTGCGCTTATTTACTATTCGTCAGTTAATAATTCGTCAATTTATTTATTAATTCGTCGGTGCTTACAAAACTTTCACCTTGCGAAATGGCCTCGGGTATGTCTTATTACATTTTTTCTAGCGTGGAGAAACTTTGATCGAGTCATAACTTTTGGTATTGGTCATAACGTTGGTCTTACACGGGGATCTTAACTACTCTTCGAAAACAGTGCAGTGGGGTAGCCAGAAATTTGATTCGGGGGGTCCAAAACCAGGGGGGAAATGTTTGCAAAACAAGGTACTAAATAGAGGGTTTTAAATTAATTTAAACAATTTTCATAATAAAAAAACTTCATTTTCGATTAAATATTTTGTAATTTCATGATCTTTCGATATTTTGCCTTATTTTATGAAGCAAAATAATTATGTCATTTTATTTCGGAGGGGGTCCGGACCCCCCTCGCTACGCCTCTGGCAGTGGGTAAAGTAAGTGTAGAATATCCTTACACTTGAATTGGGGCGTAAATGTGGATGTACTAGCTCACCTTTTGGTAGTATAAATTGGATGTCATGTTCTCGTCTTCACTCCTTGTGCAACCACTCCAGAAGATCGTTATCCTCTTGATATGGTATTTGGAAGCTCTCGACAGCTGAGTTTATTTGCGCCATGATGTAAGGTAAAGAATGGAAGGGTGGCGATAAAACGGGCGTCAACAAAAGCCCATCTTATGATCTATGATATAAAAGAATTACAATAGGGTAGTTTCCTTCATCAAAGAAAACGAAAGGCATTGATTGCGATTCGTTACCCACCACTAGTGTATTCATAATATACAAATTATTTCGTTTTAGAAATACCGGTTTAGACGAAAGGCAATGGTCCATTTTTATCCTTATTTGAAAAGGGCCAGATTGGCGCCCATGCGATGCCACTCCACGTGTCGTCACAGGGACCTAGTTTCTATACGAGAAGATAGGAGTTATACATCGTCTGAGGTTACCAATGCATGCATGAGGCGCAGAGCTCAGGAAAACATGTCTTAATAATCACTTATTAAAACTGGCTAAGGTCGGAAAGTTTTCTTCAATTGATAAGGTATTAATAATCCTTATTTAAGCCAAGCGCTACCAGCCAGCAAGGTACTCAGCTACCCGCTAGCAGCCTGCGTCGTATCAGCGCTAAGCCTCGCCTCAAGGTCACCTCACTTGCGGAAGCGGGAACCAGAAATACGTCACACGGAGAGATTTCCCGGCATTCTTACTTACGCGTCGCGTTTTCGCGCGCTTGAAAATTTTCACTTTTCATTTAATCGCGAAAAATTGATATCGTCATTTAAAAATCAAAAAGCGTGAAATACGTACTCCAGGAGTAATAATCTTTCGATTTAGGCAGTAAAAAAATAATAGGAAACCACCCTATTGTGGTTCCGCTTTGTTAGGCAATGCAAGCGGACCCGCAAGGGGGGGCACGCGCCCCCATATGTATGCGCCTCTACAAAAGCCTGCTATTAACGGAAGGACTGATCAAATGAATTGCTCTCCACAAAGTACTCAAACAAGAATAGGGCAGTATCAGAAAAATATCCAATACCGCCGAGCTATCTTGTTTGATATACCTCGTGTCCTAACGCATTCCCATTCGTACGGCGGCTTCCTAACTTTCTCATCTTCTTCGTACGCAGATTCCCATGAATAATGTATGTTTTTTTCGGATTCACGTCCCTATGTTTTTTTTCCATCCCATTTTTTCCACGCGGGCGCCAACAGCACCTGCTCATCTTGCCGCAGGCGAGTCGAAGGGCGTCTATTTTCGATTGAAGTGCCTCAACCCATCTGGAGTTCGTATGCATTTATTTATATTTCGCAAACATTCATTCTTAAAATTCGTGTTCCGAAAGATAGGTAAGTTTGAATTTGACTCTCTCCATGTCCACTTCTCTCAATTCTATCGTCTGCAGTACCAGTTCAATTGAGTCGGTTGGTAGCGTGGATTGAAATGATAGCACTATCGATCGAATAAAAAAAGCCGATCTGGACAACTAGATTCAAGCGCCACTTTCCGAGCAATTTTTGACCTTTCATGCGAAGTTTTCAGCTCAAATCTTTTTGGATGACGCATCTTTGGCTTGGATTGTGTACAGTTGGAACTTTTTGTGTTCTTGATACCTAATTTAGTTTAGAGACCCAAGCGTCGTTTAAAATGTAGACATAAAAGTTTTTCGCCCTTCGCCAGCTTTTCTTTTGCAGTAAAAATGGATATAATTAAACGTTTCCTACATAGTATGATCCTTGAAGGATAATTCCAGTACAGTGTGTGCGCATTCTCTTATGTCAAAATGAATTTCAAAATTTCAAGTTCTTTTGAAAATACTTGGGGTAAGGAAAGAGACATTTTGGAAATGATCTCCGAGTGTTGCGTTCCATTTTTATTTAGCGTTGAGGAATACTGGTGAATGAAAAATCGATAAGTTAAAGTTATAGTTAAAGTTTTTAGTTAGAAAAAATGGCTCATTTTTTCATAGGATTTAAACTTTTTTATTCTCAACTAGGGATGGACGAATCCAGGACTTTTTTCGGATCCGGATTCGGATCGGATCCTTGATTTTCGGAGCCGGATCTTTCGGATCGGATATTTTCGGATCCAAATGCATTTTCAAATTCCTGACGCTGAGATTCCCCCGATGATTGTTCAATCTCTTGGGAAGAGTCACACTATGTGCCAGTCGTATTTTGCCTTTTTTATTTCCCACGGATGAAATTCTCCTACGTAAACTCTGCGTGAGCTTTCAAACAAAACGGATCATGAGTAAGACAAAATCGCATGTGACGGCGCATTCCAAGAGAGAATCGGAAGTCTTTCCACCCTTATGGAGAGTTGCATTCACTGAAGCTATTATTTAAAATTTCGGATCCAGATCCGATGTCTTCCGCGACTTTGGATCCGATGTATCCGATGAAGGGCAATATCCGCGGATATTTGGATCTGAGGTATCCGATCCGACCATCCCTATTCTCAACCATTTAGTTTATTGTGAAGAATTTTTTCTTGAAGGTGGATAAAAGGAGAAATTTTGAATACAGTGATCGAGGATGTGTAATTTTTGAGAATTATAGAGGAGAGATTGCGGGGTATTTTTTGGTAGGAGTTAAGGTGAAGTCTGTATTGGTGATTGTTTAGGCGATGCAATATTAGTTGTCGTTGGTATCGTATTGGGAACTGTTTCTCAAGAATGAATCTTGATTGACTGCTTGATATTCCTCGAGAAACGTTCGCAACTCCCTTGCATGTTCTGCACTTACTACTTTGGCATCATTAAGGAATTACTTTTGGTTTGATAAATCACACTTTTTAAGATTTCAAATGGCTTTGTTTAGCATGTAGATTTATCTTTTTTTGCGTGGAATCATTAATCGAAGTTAATTCGTACTCTTATTTCTGCCATGTGTGGCTTCAGAGTTATTTATAATTAAATTCGAAAACAAATTAATGAATGTGTTTTTTAAATATTGAATTTATTCGTTAAATATTTGTTTTGCGGAAAAATATCTTTGAGTTTTTGCGAATGGAAATCATCTGGCGAAACTCTAACGGCTTTTTCCTATCCATAAAGCGGACAGTTGTAAGAAAAGAGGAGTCGTGAGGTCGTTCCAGTTGGTAAGTGACCAAATGGCGAACACACACTTCCAGGAGCATCTGCTGTTGACCTAGTACCCTGATTGCACGAGTGGCGTGTATCTCTGGGTGGCTGGATAGAATTGGCAAAGTTTTAGACGTGGAGAACGCCAGGACTAGTGCCTCGCTATTAATTGCCTGAGCAACTGACCGGAAGGTTCTGGGAAGACGTACAAGTGATAGGCGAGTCATTCATTCGAATGGGAGCCGGTTATGTTGCCAAGATACAATCCCATTCATTGATCCTCTTCTCCCTACTCTTGGACCACTCATCCTTAAGTCGCACTCTTCACAGTTGGTTATAGGAAGAACGAAAGACGTGAGGACGATTACAATGTCAATTTTCTTGCAGTACATATTTCATTTTTATGTCCATGTAACTCTTAATAGCATTAATGGATTTTAAGCACGGGTGTTTGCACAAACATTTTAATTGGCGATTTTTCCGCTTTAAAAAATTGAATTACTGGCATTTTTCATTGGTTTCACTGATGATGAACCAATGAAAGTCTTAGTTAATGAGTCTTTTAGTAAAACTTGAGCACATGAAATACAATGATTCAAAACGTCAAAATGAAATACAATATTTCAAAACGTTTTTGACTTAACTTTTTTATGTAAGGCTACTGAGCGTCCCTTGAATAATTTTTTTGGCACCCGAAATCGCAGCAATATTCCACAATTTCGCTAATGGTAAGCAAGTCACGCGACACAATACCACATTAACACTGTGGCGCTTGAGGTATATTGGGAGCAATCTAATGACATCACCTTGCATTCTACTTTTATCCTTAATCAAAGTTCCTTCCCAATGAAACGTATTACCTAAGCTGTCGGTGGCCGCCTACTCCAAATGCCGTGCCCTATTTTTTAATAGGGAACGGATAAATCGGTAGTAATTGTTTTTCGCTTTTATTTATCTTCCCCTTTCGTCTATCGAGCTCTCCTTTAATGAATTGCTATTTCTTGTCTCAGTGTACGACCCTATTCCGAGGTCCTTTGCTAATACGGTCGACTGTGCAGGCCACCATAGATCCCTTTATTTTCTCGGCAGTGGATCGGAAGGAACTATAGACGCTACGCCCTTGTAGCCCATTCAAGAGCGGCGACTAAAGTAGGGATAAGAGGGCTTCTGGGAAGCTGCAGGTCGTGATTGTGAATTCCTCGGAGAGCTTAAGCCTCGCATGGCTGAGCAAGGGAAGTATTGGAACGCCTGATTTAACGGGTGAAGGTGAAACTCGCTCGCATGGATTACCACGTGAGCAAATTTTCACACGTAAGGTATATTTTTAATGGAAATCTTTTAGCAAGCTGCACTAAGAGAAATAACCCTGTGGATTGTTTAATACTGACCTCAGTTTTAATCCATTTTAACTATTCACTCTCTTGCGTGTGAAGAAAGAATTTTCGAATATTTGGTGGCCATTACTTCTCATCATCATTAGTCAACAATCCTAAGATTGGTTTGACGCAACTCTCCATTATTCTGTCCTATCCGCAAGCCTTTTCATAGCGACATATTTATACTCTTTTGCATCATTTGTAACCTGTCCTATATAATAACTCATTCGGGGCTGTTTCTTACCCTTTTTCCGTTCCACCTGTCCTTCTACGATTGTTTTCATCAGGCCACCTTACCTCATAATCTGGCCAATTAAGTTGTCCTCCGTCTTCTCCTAAGGATTTTAGTAGACTTTTTTCGCACTGATCTTAGCACTTCCTCATTACTAACACGGTCAATTCATTTTATCTTCGCAATACTTATATTTAAGAGTCATAGTTTATTTTGAATTTACTTTTTATCTACATGCGAAGGTAGTGCTGCAACTTAATTGACATTCCCGTAGTTTTTCTCTGCAACATAACGTAGGATCGTAATTTAAAGATTTTCACGTCGCACGCGAGGAATATGCTACCTGACATCCTTTCCGAATGATAGCCGAATAATAATTATACTAGATCCAGTTTTCGCGATGAACCATCTCCAATGGTTACGTTTAATAGGAACTAAACTCATCTGTGCAAACTGATGCTATTTATCGGTACTATCCGGTTCTTCAAGTAATAATGCCACTACATCTCTTAGTATTCTATGATAATTACAATCGGGGAACAATGTTAGATAAATGCGCAAGAGTAAAATTTAGAAAAATTGTCCCATTTATATCTTCTTTCGGTATTTGGTAATTATGCCGATATATGACAGGCGGCTTTTTGCGAATATCTTTTTTAATATTCGGAGAACAATGTCCTAACCTTGTTTCTACGACTTACATATTGGAATTATCAAAGTGTCCTTAAATTTACACAGGCATGAAAGAGAGACGAGATGGTTACCATGGATCAAAGGAGCGAGTGACAGCGGGGGCGCGACAAACTAATCGAATCATCTGAAGCGAGTTCAAGGGTGATCCCTTCCTCTGTTTTGTGTGTGCAAGCGCCGTGAATACAGCCAGCACATGAGTGCCTATTTGAGCGGGGGCTGAGGGTTCGAATTCCCTCGCGATGTGTAATTTTTCGAAGCCTGTCGCGTGATCGGAGGCGTAATGTACATAAATTGCCACGAGAAAAAAATTCCCCTGGACCGGGATTTGAACCACGGGCCTTTGGATTTTCGGGCTACAGCGCAGGATCAGCGCTACGCTATCCAGGTTCCTGATATCCCATGGCAATTTTACAATGGCAATTGGCTCATGATACGTGATGTTAGCCTCTCGCGGTCCATCAAGAATGACAGCGCGAGGGAGAAAGGACTTCAATAAAGCCACAAGAGGTTGAAAGCGTCAAACCAGTGCTGAAGCTGCGATTGTCAGTGAAGTCCGTGGTTCGATTCGCTGAATCGGCTGAAGCTGTGTGCCTATATGAGCGAAGGTTCAAACCCCTTATCAAAACGTTTCGGAGATGCGGTTTCAATAGGGCGCCTCGCTTTCGATCGTATTTAGTGTATTTTTCGTGAGGTACCATTCGCGTAAAACTTACAGGGTGCGTTCCGATAGTAATGCAATTGAATTTCTTGCGCAAATGCTATAGGTTGGAGTGGGATCATACCACTTGGAGTAGGTGGGGTGGACGCTAAGCTTTGCCGCGAAACCAGTCTCTTTTCTCTCCAAGCTGTGGAAGCTGCAAGACGTTAGTAATTGTAAATATCTGCGCCCCGACCGTGTCACGAAAAAAATGGAATCGACGATCCAGCAAAGTTTAAATTTTGTGCTAAACGGAAAAATAAATCTCTCCAGTGGACAAACAACCCAGACGGCACAGAATCCTCCGTATCTAATTCGTATGCAGATAGTATCCATTGACGAAAAGCGACTGAGCGGTAGTCAATGGATACTATCTGCATTCGAATTAGATACGGAGGATTCTGTGCCGTCTGGGAAAATGATTCGTGAGATTTACGGGGACTCTGCTTTGTCCTACTCACAAGTTTTGTGGTGGTTAAAGGCCTTTAAGGTGGGCCGGGAAGAGGTTCACGCACAAAAAGGCAAGAATGAGCACATCAAAAGTGAAATCAGTGCTCATTGTCTTTTTCGACTGCAAAGGAGTGGTCCATGAGGAATTTAACAAAAGTTAACGCTGCCGATGATATAATCTGCTATAAAGAATCTGTAAAGGGTTTATACTATCTCATTTAAATTGTCAGGTTATATCTAGAGGAAATCCGTTTGTGCACTAGGGGTGAAAATTTCACGACTGAGAAAATTACTAAGATGAAATTGTCAAACTTTAGATCAAGAAAGTTGAAGTTGGAGTAAGGTAAAATTCTCATATTTGAGGGCCAAATATTGACCAGGGGACTAGTCTATTTATCCTGAAAATTTAAGCGAATTCACTCCTAAATGTACCTCCTCTTTAAATATCTCCTTAATGTAAATGACTGTTAGTATTACTGCATAACCTGGTAAATATGTCAGGTTATATATAATTGAGGAATAGGAATTCCTTCCGTGCATAAGTAGTGATACTTTTACTCCTGAGAAAATTTCTGAGATGAAATTTTCTAACTTTAGACGGAGGCAAAAGTTTAAGTGAGGTAAAATTCTCATATTTGAGACACAGGTAACTGTGCACAAGGTGAAAATCTAAGCGAATCTCCTCCGAAATGTACTCTTCTCCAAATAACTCCCCCCGGTAATTATTTCCGTGTGTACTGCTTTTTGGAAAGGAGCCCCAGCATCTCATCAGTATCTCTCAATTCTCTTCTTTTTCCCCGGCAACGATGGACCAACCCTATCGTCGCCTTTTCATGCACGCCCCCCCCCTCCTGCGTCGGTGACGTCGCTGCAACCTGCTGCTGCTCCCGAGATTACGACGATGAAGAGTAGTGGGCTCGCTAAATGCGATACATTGTGATAGGGGATGCTAATTTGATTACATGAGCAGAGACGCCGCCCGCCCACCTCCTACTCTCTTTCCGCCCCCGCGTCTGCGCACTTCCCAACCGAAGAATTTCATTCAGGACGAGCAGCTCTCGTTCTTAGCGTTAGAAGTATGCTAGGCATTAACTTAGGAACTAAGCATGGTGGCCATCAGTTGCACATGGAATACCCATGAGCATGGTATATGAAACGAACTTTTGTACCATGGCATTAATTTAGGTATGCTGCTGTAGGCCCCTTATGAGTCCCTTTTGAATCGGAAGACTTTTAAACAGGAAAACTCTTGCTAGACGAAGGGAACCCAGTTTACTACCTTTTTCATGAAATTGCTTAAGGTAATATATGAAATGTTGAGAAGCCAAGGGGTACAAGTGATATTTTTCTCAATAGAATTAGGTAAAGTTAATTTGTTAGAAGAAATACACAAAAACTTGGTTGCCATGGGATACGAGTGAGTCTCTGTTATGTGCTGACATCGAGTGGAGAAGCAAATGCACTACTAAGTATCTAATTGATTTCGTTTGTTTTCTATACCTAATTTCTGTACCTAACATACTTAGCATAGGAAAAAGAAATCACTTGTACCCCTTGGCTTCTCACCCACTCATATGAGATGAGGAGAGAAAGGAAATATGCCGAACTGAATGAGACAATAATATGGATTTAAGGACTAGTACGTCCGTAATGGTATGAAATGATGCACAAAGACATCATACTGCCTATTGTTCTTATGAGTGGACAGTGCGATATTTTTGTGTATCTTTTACCTAGGATGTTATACAATATCTCTACCGAAAAAGTTGCCTTCAGTAGTAAAGTAAGTTGATTCGACCTTAATGAATGAATGAATTCTACCCTACTCTAAATGTTGGATTGCTTTAATGAAATTCACGTTGACCATGGTCCAATGTGAGTAAACTTTGGAAATTTATGGACTGTTACTCTTACTCAATGGAAAGTTCTTGTTTTTTATTCGGAGACGATTTACGTACGGCGTGGCAACACTCAGCACGCTGAGGGAAAACAAACGAACGTTTCGTCGGTTAATTCCGAGGAAAAATTGGAGGAATTAATATGTCCATTTTGCGTAATGATAAAAGGCTCACTTCTAAACAAGCATCAGATGTTCATCAGGCTTCCGTCGCAATTTGTGTCCCTAGCAATTACGAATTCATTCGGTCTCCCGTTCACTAACATTTCGAGAGTGAATCACTTATCGGCACGCACGTCATCATGCCCATTTTTTTCATCTGCTCAGTGAAGTTTACTTATTTCGTATTGTCCATTTGCTGGAGGCAGGGAGCAGCTGTGAGGAGATTGGTCTATCCTACTTTAACGTGCGGCAACGATCATAATTTCTGGGACGAGCTGTTTTCATCGCAATTAGGACACGAAATATTTCATAATTCAAACAACTGATATTGAATTTTTTTGCGTGTCGTCGGGGGACAGAAATTCATTAAAAGTCATGAAATTTGCTTCTAGTGTTAAATGAATTTAGTCGAATTACTGCGTTTTGGAAACATTCATGGTATGATACCAACTAATAATTAATTTTGCGAGAAAGAATAACATTTTAAATCTCTCTTATTTGCTGACTATTTCCTTTATTTTCTTCCCGAGATCACGTATACCATAGTGCGACGGTAAACGGAAGGATATGTTTCGCGTCGTCTGAGAAAATCTCTTCTTCATATCATCCCTATCGCAAAATTCGTACCTGAGACCTAAAATTTATTCCAAAGGTATGACTTGTGTCACGTATCTAATCTTTCCATATTAATGGGACCTGGTCCGAATCTATGCTGCAGCGAAGAATTTCATTCCTTTTCAAGTAACTGAGGCAGGTGAGACGTAGTTGGAAATGACCTGACGGTCGAAATACCTCGTATATTATAGAATAAATTTGTGGAAAAAGTGCCATCTCTCTTTTTCATTAAAGCATCCCTTTTCGATTCTCTGTTGGAAAAAACCTTGATTTTTACATTCAATGCAGAAACGACGGAAAATTTTCCACAAACGGACCTACATATATTGCTATGGTGCAGTGAATTATTTCCTTTGACCTTTGTCCAAGAGCCAAAATCCGGGTGTACCGTATCCAACAGAAGGTCCTTCCCATAGCTTCGCCGCAATCTCGAATCACAGTAGTGGAAAAAGTAGCAAATTCAATGAAACTCATCCCCATGTATCTTCCTCGGACCATTATGAGATAAGAGAGAATTTAAATTAATCGATGTCGCAATGTTTATTTTCACAAAGCGTTTGTTTGCTCCGCTAAAGCAATAAAGTATGTTACCGAGAAAAGCATAGGTTCGATTCACTTTTCCTCGTATGCGTCCCGCGTCCCTTTTGTGAGAATATCATCTGCTGTCGTTGCGGTATTTTACGAAGAAATTAGTTTTTAGGACGCTTCGACGGTTGGTGATCATTTTCTCATATCATGAAATTATTTCTTGCCCTGAATAACCTCCTAAGTCAACCATACCAGTGATGGTGGAAGGTCTTGATATTAGTTTAATGGGATATTTCAATATTTCCACTGGTTTCGAAAATAATTCTAAATAAATCCAGTGGAAATATTGCTGTAATAAGTCCAATAAATCCTATTGAAATATTGCAACTAATGATACAAACAGCTGTAGTAATTTTCATGCATCATAACTAGCGATGAATTTCCAAACACTGAACTCGTCGACAATCAATCTGATTCGTAATACTGCAATGTCCAAAATCCTTAAAAAATCACTCTCGATCACACACATGATTGTGTGTGAGTACATTATGCCATTGACAAATGCATTTTTTACATTTCGAGTTGGAGTTGGATGGTGCAGATATCGTTGGTTCCCGACGCTGTGCCTTGAATTATCTGCGTTAGAAAGCTAAAACCTCGGTCAGCGAATGCTAACTTCTTATAAACAGCTACACTGAAGAAATTCTCCACTGTTTTTTATTTATAGCATAAATGTCATTTCGAAATACCTCTGTAATATTTCGCGCTCTATAGCTCCCCCTATAATTTGCTTTTTCTTTCCAGTTTCTCTGCGTAGTTAATTATCTCCGAGCGCTCTTCAAAGGTCGTCTTCTCCAGAGCGGCAATCGTCAGGAGATGATGTAAGCCAGGAAAAAATGGTGTGTAAACTCCTTTTCATTTTTTAACTATTTATTTTATCGACTAATTAAATCATGGATGTTAATGTTTTTGGAATTTAAACGGGTATTAATGTTAAAAAGGTCCAACGCAAAGGTGAATGCCGTTGAATGTGTTTGTAAATCTTTAGATCGTAAATATTTTCCCACCTTATTGCAAAATTTAATTTTCCTCAAATAGAATACCTCCGATGGTAGATGACATTTTGGCTGCCTTTGGATGTGGAAATTTGGTAAATTTAATAGCGAGATGTCGAGGAATTGCCAATGTGGATATAAATTACCACTCTGAGAAAATTCCAATGCTCCCAATATAATCCGACATTTCGTCATTGGTAATGTGATAGGGAGCATGGTGGCCTTGTGGTTATAGGGTGTGGAATGATTTGATCGAAGGGTCTTGGATTAATATATCGGGTGAAGCAATCGGAAAATCCAAAAAAAAAAACTGCAATTTTGCAACCTCGAAATGGTTTAGGGAAAGGAACTGACCGCTCCTACAGCTAATGTGTGAAATGCACGCGCATTGTCTTTGTCTGGGATGAGCTCTACCCTCACCTATCAAAATCTACCTTCGGGCTGAATCATTTACCGAGTGATCGAGCCTTATGAATATATGCGCTAATATCGGAGGTCTTTGAATTAAAACGAAACGAATATATTATTGAATATATCCATCGGCACGGATGAATGTATTCATAAATTGAGGAGTGAATGTTGCCAATAGAAAATCGTGATATTGAATGGTATTTCTTTCTATCACTCGCACAGATTGCTGTTTGAAAAATAACTTTAAAAGTGATTGTGCTCACGCATCTGCTATCACGGGAATGTTGAATCATGCAATAGTGAAATACACTCGATTATTTTTTCTTAAAAGCGTGGTGGGTATCGGGTTGATGCTGTGGAGATTTTTCAGTGACTGCTCCGATCCCTACTTGGGTACCTTGTGATTCAAGCACAGCACTCCGTCCATCGAATGGGGCGTTAAGCCGTGGTTCCCTTGGCACATTTCGTTAAGAGGTACCGACGCGTCAATAATAATAACAAACTGTTTAGTAATATTGTAAAAACATTTGTTGCTATTGAATTACTACAAAAGGTAATTCATTAGTTTTAACATGTTGAGTTTCGAAAAAAATTCAATGCGGGCAATTTTTGCGAAATTGTTCAGCTTTGAGGCTATAAAATTTGTTCAAAAAAGTGACCTATGAAAAACGGTTTGCGTCAAAAAATGCACTAATGTATTGACAACAGCTGTTTACGAATTCCTTGCTCAAAAAAACCATTTTTGAGGTTTTGTCCTTTTTTTCGATTTCAACCCACTGTGTGACGGCGTATTTCTCTCCTCCCTTCCTGCATACCCTCACCTATGTCGCGAATGACCTTAGCTGATGGTCGCCTCCTCCAAATACTATACCATACCAAGAGAGATAGTTGTTGTAATGAGTAGCACAAAATTAGAGAGAGCAGAAGCAAATTCATACCGTCAATTATCTGTGATAAGCGGCATTTCTATTTCCGTGATCTTCTTCCTCCTGAATATTTTTTTCATGGGCTACGCCATGAATTATGAACATTCCCGCAAAAAATGCGGCATGGAGAACATATGTCGTAGTCCGTGCGCACAGGCTTAATGACTTTTTTTGCCTGAGAACTCCGCGCGCTAATTCATGTTTTCTCGTGGCTCGCTGTTAAATTTTTTACTTACGACATATTGCGCAGATTATAAGGGTGAAACTCATTCATGACATTGTCATTTTTCGCCATGCTGCATAGCTTGGATATTCGGAGAAATGTAACGTGACGGAATCAATCGTGTTCGATGAGGCTTAGTCAATATTCATAATTATCTTCCACAATTTTCGCTCACTAGGGCAATCGCTGACTCGTTTTTGTTTTTAATGACGCTTCATTTTGCCTGCTCCATGATTTTATTTACTGTACCTCTCTACCACTTTCCATAAATTTTAATCGAAAGCAAGTTTTATTTCAAAAGTAAATTCAATTGATTTTTATTATATAAAACGTTTAAAATATCTGGAAAAATTCATATTAAGTTTCCGTTTATCCTGTAATCTAGGGCCTAAGATATAATTGTAAAATTAGCCGTTAACTTGCTTTAGGGTAACCGATATTAATATTGAAATCAGCTAAGAGAGGGATGAATAGAATTTTTGGGACTCATGAAGACGAGAAGCGATATTGGTAGGTGAAGCTGTAATGGCCAGCAATCGTGAATTATTAATCCATTCCGTGAATCCATTAATTACGGGAGGCGTTTAGGGGGGGGGGGGGAAGGGGTTACCAGACCATTGCTTTTAGAAACAAAGAGCTTACAGCCCAGGAATGAAAGGAGTAATGGAACTTGTATTATACCGTAAGATACCGAAAGCTAACTGCAAAACATTAACGCTTGTACACGTACATTTCCATGTACCCATAAATCGTTGAATCTGCTATTGCACTCTCGAAGATCGGCACAACTACCACATCAGCCGATTGCAACATCTAGTGAGGCTGCAAGCTTCATGAAAATAGGCAGTGAGGACCAGCGTGTTTTCAGGCTTTTATATATTCCTGTGAAATTGTTAATTATTTCCTTGGAAGGAAAGGAAACAAGATGTGGTGAGAGTGACGTGTTTACACGTGAATTAGAATTGAGAGATTATTTGCTATTTATAACAGAATTGAGGCCAATTAGTTCGTTAATTATGAGTGATAGTAAAATTATGCCTAAAGTTAAATTCGCCTAAGATGCACTACAATGCTGGCGTTCGCTCTTCAAAGGAAGAATGAAAAGAATAATAAATTGCGGTGAAATAATAAACCAACAGCTACTTTTAATTGATTACCAATTGCAGGGTAAAAGAATAAATTTCCAGTAAAGGTTTCAGATGGATTCGATTCGGTTCATATTTGTGAAATATATGATCAAAATTGAATGTGAATTTTTTAATTAAGGAAAGAACTCTTTTTTTTTCTTCTGCAGACATTTTCACGTCACAGTATAATCAAAACAAAAAAACTCGTCCTTTCTTCATCATTACTTCGGCAATATAAACCGTACTGCTAGCTTGTCAGGGCCTTTTTGCGAAATTTGGAAAACATTCGGATATTCCGCTAGCGTGCATTTTATGGTGGCTATTTACGCGCGGAGTATCTAGTGAGCTCGGTTGGAAGTAATTTTGCCTCCACGAATTTCATCGTGGAGGCAATAAAATGCTGATTGCCCCCCATGTTGGGCGGGAGTCGAGAACTGTCGAGTCGAGACATGGGAGGAGGAGGCGGTTACGGCATCTATGCGACTCTGGCGGCGGCGGCGTAGCTTATGACACGCGCTTTTCGTCCCACATTGTCTCCTCGCGACGAGGAACTCGCGCCACTAGTTCCTCCGTTTAATTAGGTTGTGCCCTGCTTCTTACTCTCTACCCCCACGAGACTCTCTTGCAAGAAGACTCGCAATTGTCGCCGTGGTCGAAGATAGCGAGATAGTCGGATTCCTACCCTTTCTTCCCTAGCTTTCCTTTTGTCCCTCCGGTAATTATCTTCCGGGGAGCAGGCGGAGAAGAAGGGGAAACGTCGTATGCGACTGATTTGGCGTCGAGCAAGGCGGGTTGGTACAGAGTCTGCGGTTTGGAAACTTCAACTTCCCGTCGTGTATCCTGGCCCATATTCCCTCCTCCGCTCCCGGTCTTTCTTGTCAGTCTTGGTAATCGTATCGAGTTTGTCAGGGGATGAAGATTGCATAATTTGACGCGTGTGCTTCGAACCTATCCGGGGTGCTGCCATTCAGTGGCGGGCGACTGAAAGCTTCGATGACATGTTAAGAACTTCATAATGACGGTGTAGACGGTATCAAAGCAAACTGTTTGTCTTGATGATGACGGTATAGACGTTGAAACTAGTTCATAGCAAATTAAAAAAAAGTTTGCGGAACAGTACTTGGTTTTTGTTTCACCATGAACATTTCATCGTTTCACCAAGTAACGCCCAAATCAGTTGATTTTATTCGCAAGAAATAAGTATTTATAGGGGAGTTATTAAACCAGCAGTTATAAAGTTTTTCCCCTTCATTCTTTTAAGTTCGATGCTTCGATGAGGAATGAATCTGAAGTTCATTTGTTGTTTGTTTTAGTACGTTTTTTCTTCTTTAGTGTTTTGGTTGAGTTGTTGCCTTGGAGATAGATATTAAAACAAAGGATTGTTGTATTGGTAGCCATATTGAAAAAGAAGTAATAAAGAAAATATAGAGTGTCAAGTGATAGTTTAGTTATTATAATCGCTATGATACGTTAAGTTCACGAAAGAGTGTAATACATTCGCTATTTCCACCGAGCTGCATGTTCACGTTTGCATGACTGTTACGTATCTGCCAGATTTACTTCTTGGGTGATTAAGGATCTACACAACAAAATGAAAGCAATGCTATCTCCAATTTAAACGTCTTATATTCTAAGTACACGCCCATACCTACAAATAATTAACAAGAATTTGTTGTACGGTTGGAATGAAATACCTCAGTTTTTGTTAGTCAATCTTATTTTTCCTGTTTTATCCCATTCCTGCCCTACTCAATCAGCCTCTTTTTATAACTTCCTATCAAAATTGTTTCCATGTGGTACACAACGGTATAGAATGAATGAAAAGAATGTTTTGCTCGTTCTTCTTTTCTTTCTCAACCCTCTTCAAATATATGCAATTTGGGTCCTAAAGTGAACTCATGTCTTGAATTGCTGAGCGCAGTGGTTAAATCCACTCTTATCACCCCGGCTATCCTCCTCAGCCTTTGATTTTTTTGCCGAAAATCACACAATAAGGAGATTACGAATCGGAATATGGATAAACTCGGGTCTCTTTATTTAAAAAAAAGTCCACCTCAATCGACAGCAAATTAAAATGAATGATGGAGTCCATTCATATAATAGCACGCACTAGTTTTAATAAATTCCGTGGATAAATGTAAGTTTACCGATCGAACCGAAAACGAAAGCACTGCTGAACTTTGGTGGATGATTCGCTGTGAATCGGGAATATGATAACCCCCAAATGTGTTGTGGAGAAGAATCTCATCTCGTAACGGCGCGGCGTCTTTTGTATTCTCGTCTGGTCGGAATTCGGTGCTCAGATAGTATAGGCAGCGAGTTCCCTTGTAGTATAACCCTGCTCTCTTTTTCCTTGTGAGCTTCCCTATCTCCCCCCTCTGCATTCCCTCTGGGTATTCTTGCGATTTTACTTGCCTCTTGTGATGCAAGATAAAGTATCTGCGATTAATTTTCTATCCACCACGTCTCCTTCATCTTGGAGCGATCTGGAAAGATTGCTCAATCGAATGTTACGTTCTTACTCACAAGTGTGAAAAAGTATCTAGGATACGGAATTTCATCAATGTGTACCTCCTTCCCGGGAAGAATTTAATATGTGCTCGATTCGCTTGCGACCAAGCTTTGAAGGTTATCCGTTAAGCGCGCACCCTTTGCACGTGTGTAACTCGCGGAAAAGTATTGTATTCCTGGAAAACTGTTGAGCGGACGTAAAAATGGAGCGAATTACGGTCCTAAAAGGCTATAAAATGGTGCGTTAACCCTAAAAATGATATTATTTTTAAAAAATGGGAAAATTGAGTAATACTGCATTATTGAGCGATCTCTGAATGTTAAAAAATCGGGCTAAAATTTTAAGGATTTCCATTCTGCACCCAATAGCATATTTTAAGAGGTAGAAATAAAATATCCGAGGAAAAAATAAAAATTAGCAACACCCTAAACTGCACAAGCATTTGCTGATTCATCTAATATCTAAGCAATGCAAATTTAGGTAAAGTTGCTGAGGATCAGTTACAGTAGTGGCGTTACTAGGAACATGCTTTGGTGGATGTTAAGGGACCTGGGGCGGCCACCCCCCCACCCTCAGGCAACGGAGGTCCAGAAAAAATGTTGGATAATGAGAAGCCTGGAAATACGTTTTACATCATTTAACACTTAAAATTTAACTTTAAGAAGATACTGTTATTATATGTCAAAACTAAACAATTTTAAATATTTTTTTATTTCTACGAAGCTTTGGGGAGGATCTATCCCCTCATCCCCCCCATAGTTACGCCACTGAGTTACAGTATGTTTATTTTTATGACGCAGCTGCGTCCTAGAATACTAGATGGATTTATAGTAACAATAAGGGGTTATACAATCGCACAATAGGGTGGTTTCCTATTATTTTTTTATTGCCTTAATCGAAAGATTATTACTCCTGGAGTACGTATTTCACGCTTTTAGAATTTTAAATGACGATATCTATTTTTCGCGATTAAATGAAAAGTGAAAATTTTCAAGCGCGCGAAAACGCGACGGGTAAGTATGAATGCCGGGAAAACTCCGTGTAACGTCGTTCCGGTTCCCGCTGCCGCAAGTGAGGTGACCTTGGGGCGAGGCTTTGAGCGCTGATACGACGCAGGATGCTAGCACGTAGCTGGTTACCCTGCTAGCTGGTAGCGCTTGGCTTAAATAACGATTATTAATACCTTATCGAACGAAGAAAACTTTCCGACCTTAGCCAGTTTTAATAGGTTATTATTAAGACATGTTTCCCTGAGCTCTGTGCCTCATGCATGCATTGGTAACCTCAGACGATGTATAACTCCTATCTTCTCGTATAGAAACTAGGTCCCTGTGACGTCACGTGGAGTGGAATCGCATGGGCGCCAATCTGGCCTTTTTCAAATGAGGATAAAATTTGACCCTTGCCATTCATCTAAACCGGTATTTCAAAAACCAAATAATTCGTGTATTATGAATACACTAATGGTGGGTAACGAATCGCAATAAATGAATTTCGTTTTCTTTGATGAAGGAAACTACCCTATTGCTCATTGAGGAAGGGATTCGCTCACGATATAAATTTACCGACCTCGCAAGGCCGATACTTATTCGGAAAAGTAGCGAACATCTCGGCATGAGTTCGTGACGCCATCAAATTATCAGCGGAGTCAAGGCCTGAGATTCATCGCCGCGAATAGCACGAGAGAGGGAGGCATTGGATTGAGAGACGTAAAAATGAGTGCCTCTTTATGCAGAACCTTTATCATGATTACAAAATAAAAAATTGGCGAGCTAGCCGATTCAGATGCGACCGCCATCTTGCCAATGCTGCTTCCGGATGTTATCCCAAGGGGGCACTTATCTTTGGCCCTAGCAATTATCTGCGAGGAGTCGTTTTTGCCCTCACCAGCCCATTCAGAGAAGAAGAAAATACGAGAAGAAAAAAAAAGAGAGGAACGCCCTTTGTCATCTGCGGATTCTCGTTCGAAACAGATGTTCCAGTTTCCGGAACTAACGACCAGCAAAGAGTCAGGCAGCATCTGTCTCTTTCATCCTTGCAGGCTCTTCTGCGTATGGTGGAGAAGAATGATCAACAGAGTGCTCCTCTTGCGTAAAGGACCATACGACGAGGTACGGATTCCATTTGAATCGAGGAGTATTGCTTCCGTATGCGTAGTAAGACCATACGACCGCAATGTTTACTATTTTGCTTCCCTTGACAACGCCAGCCATTCATGAATAGTGTCCTCTCACACCTCCCATTTTTTGTCATATTTCCGATTTCTCCAGTATGTATGGCTTTATTTTTCTATTTGGTTGTCTGTTATTGATTGATGGAACAGGGGTAAATAAGGATGTGAAAGAGAAGAAATACCTACGCAGGTGCGAAAATATTAGCAGATAGGAGAATTGGCTGGAGAGCTGCGTCAAAGCAATCTTACACGATTTTTCTTATCTTTATTCTCATCTTTATGGTTGTTGATCAGTGACGATGATGATGATTGATTGATTTAAGTAGAAAAACTAAAATTTGTTCTTCAAATTTCATATGACGATGTTAAAAGTCCGAGTATGGCAGTTTTTTATGCACGTTTTGTCGAAATCCCGTGGAACTTAATCAATTATGGAGTTTTATAACCATGTAAAAACTTGGGATCAGCTACCTAATTTTTCATCTTTCGCTATAGCTATCTTCACACTTCAGTGAACTGTCTCACTGCCACGATATTAATAAGTGATATTTAACTTAAAGCAGATATGTCAAAACTAGACAGTAGCTTTAAATAATTTTATTATTTCTCTGAAGCTTCGGGGGGGATCTATCCCCTCATCCCCCCATAGTTACGCCACTGATATAGACCGTGTTAGCATAGTCTATTTCGTAGATGTATGAGCGATAAATATGTTTCTTTCTCTGTGTTCTTCAACCACTCCCTCAGACAGCGAGTGTCAGCCGCAAACGATGTTACGTATCCGCCTCGCGCGTCTGTCATTCGGCATCACGCTTCCCTCCCCCTCAATCCTATCAAGTGGTGTGACGTGGGAACTCATCTCTCGATGAGCTCCAGACGCAGCTGCCAATATAACCTGATCGCGGGCTCACAACTTTTTCGCTCCATTTGGAGACGTTCTTTGGAAGATCCTTAGTTGGTACTGTCAGGGGAGGGTACCCAAGTTTCACCGCCAGATCTCATTCGAACTTCGTAGTGTGATAGAAAATGAAATTTTTAAGGGATATTAAGGTTTTTGCGTAAGCGTCCAATGGGCCTTAGTTTTCGAGATATTATCGATAGAAAGTACCTATACACGGTTACAGGAATAATGCTTCAGGAGGTGGTAGGGGAGGCAATTTTAAGCAATTTTTGTCCATAAACATGGGGTCGAAACTCCTTAGTTCATGAGCTATGGTAACGAAAATTTTTTTTTTGGATGCCCACTTCAGTTACCATCGAAACGATTTTCCTTGAATATCAACCTCTTCGAAATTTAATCTAATGCTCTAGATTTTTAAGGACATTAAATAATTAATTCCATCATGCGATAATTTTACCCAGTAAATTATAATCATTATTTCGTGAAAATATGAATGGAACATGTCTCCGATAACAGTATAACAATCTTTTATGCCGGTCATCAACAGGAAAACGTTTGGCAAGAATGGCAGCTTCCAGATACGGAGGAGACAGAAGGCATGGATGTAGCGTGTACTGAGCTGGGAAGGGATGTTGAAAACAGTGTTAGAGGGTAGAATGTTGGGTAAACGAGGGAGAAGAAGGTAGAGAATAGGATTTATAGAAAGAGTGAAAGGTAATACGCCTTACTGTGAATTTAAGAGGGAAGTACATGAAGGGAGGGGAGGCTACCAGAATGCTTCTTAAGTACTTCTTGGAAATATACGTTAATCGCTGGAATACTTTAATAACAATAACGCAAGTATGGCAATAATTAATTATTAACAGCACTATATCCATTTTCAACATCGAGACCGCTGAACCGATTTCAGTAATATTCATGCATTTTAGCATTCTCTAGGTATAGATAAGATACGGAGGAGGTTAAGGGTCATAGGAAGGCCTTATTATGAATTGAAGAGGGAAGTGCACGAAAGAAGGGAGGCTGCAAGAATGCTTATGAAGTGCCTTATTCATGGAAACCTACCTTAATTGGTGGCATATGATAACAACAATTCTATGCCTTTAGGTCTCCATGGGCGATAAACAAAATCAAATATCCGCATTGATTCCACATTCTATCTTTCTCAAATGAGCAGGGTTCCGTCGTCGTGTAGTTTCTCTCCTTGAATCCATCGTGGGCATTGAGGGCTCCGTGAATGGGAGCGCGTTCCGGGGATTTTAGTTCGCCTGATTGATGCTGCGTGACACACGTCCGTGACCCCTGGATTAGTCTCAGCGCGTCGGCCGGCGCTCGCGTTCGTGATTAATCTGGCCGAGAGCGAGCTCGTCGTAAACGGTCCGCCCACCGCACCGCGGACGTCAAAAGAGAACATGCGTGCACAATCATCTGCGATGGAACGGAGAAAGGCTGGTGGAAAATAGTGTCGATATTCCATCTTTTGGCTACGCTGGACTCGGCTGGTTCACCCAAGGCAGAATTAGTTCATGCACAGAAAAATTCTATGTATTTTTTTATTCTAACATGAAATTTCTCCTTCAGCACTGTGATCTCATGGTAATCCGGCGAATATCAGACCAGAGCACTAACTGACTACCGAAGAGTATTGAAGAAAACACATGCAATTCTCCACGATTATAAACTTTTGCTCCCGACCTAGGTTCCGATAATACTTTTTAATACTACTAATTACGGCATAATCCTCAAATACTAATGGTACTATATAGTGCCTTGAAGTTGATCTCAGATCATGAAAACCTAGGTCGGGAATAAAAGTTTATAATCGTGGAAAATTGCATGTTTTTCTTTTAATTTGAAAAATTCCATACTAATTCTATAAAGCAATTTCGAAAGAAAAAATTATTTTTTCAGAATTGCTTCCTTTGGCGTAAAGCCGATGGTATGTAGGTAAAAACACAAACAACTTTGGTTCATGTAATTCTAAACGGTTCTAAGATTTATCACCAAAAGCATACATGTATCATCTAAATCCCTGCGTCCTTATTCCTCTAGAGATTATTTATCTATGGTAGATTTTTCTGAAAACTCAGCAAAAGTAATGTAAGAAATCTTGTGACCACTAAATAGATTATTACGCACGAGGAGTAGTACATTTACTGCAATAAATTATGGTTGTATGGAAAGTTCCTCATAAACGGCAAAAACACATATTTTCCTAGTGTGATTCCTTCCATAAATTGCACGTTCTCTTAAGGCTCAATTGAAAATATTCTATATGCAGTGGTCTCTCGGTAATCCGGCACATATCGGTCCAGAGCGCTGCCGGATCACCGAAAACGGCGGATTATTGGAAATCGCTAATAATGACACAATTATACGGCTGAAGTCATGTTCCTTTGTATTCATTCATCTATATAATATATTGTATCATGCACAACATTAGTACACACTCACAATTAAAGTGTTAACGTGAAGTAAAACTACTGTAAAGAGATATTAAACTTAAATTACAGATCTGAATTGTTTCTTATCGATATACTACTGAACTGTTCGTGCATGTCTCCCATCTCAGTAAGCACTACCTCCCCTATTTTCGGAGTTGAACCAGGCTCACATGCGAAGTAGACTACCCGCAATTACAAAGCTACCCGCTTGTTAGCTGACTGCATAAAAACGCCGTATTACTTACAAGGCCGGAGAAATGAAGTGCCGGATTATAGAAAGAGTAAATAAACTGTCGGAAGAAAAGTTATTTTATCCTGCATGGAGTGTAGCGGATGAAGATCAAGATTTTGGGCTCTGAAATGAAATCCGTGATTAGTGCGAACACGCTAAATGAATTTTTATTAATTTTTTTATCTCGGAAAATAATTTTTTGACGATTTGACCTCGAAAACAACTTTCGCTTATTTCCCATAATTGCAATTAATTACTTTTTACACAGTATAACGTCCAACTTTAAATACTTTTCAACAATTCTCATCGAGAAACTATAAAAAAAAATGATTTTCAGAGTTAAATGCTAGCATTATTATTCATGTATAGTGGAGTATGCTATCCATAGTGTTTACTTATGTGGATTTTGTTTGCAAGCTGAAAATCCTTATCTTAATCAGATTTTCTCTTTAGGGTCATCATTACTCTTTCCAAAATTTCACCCATAATTTTGTATCATTTATGTATTTCTATTTTGTCTCTGCGACGCTAAATGAACAGCCTCATCACCTTTTCTTCGGTGTTGTCTCTCCACTCCGATAGGGTAGTTTCCTTCATCAAAGAAAACAAAAGGCATTGATTGCGATTCGTTACCCACCATTAGTGTATTCATAATATTTAAATTATTTGGTTTCAGAAATCCCAGTTTAGACCAATGTTAATCGTCACTTTAAACCTCATTTGAAAAAGGCCAGATTGGCGCCCATGCGACGCCACTCCACGTGACATCACAGGGACATCGTTTCTATCCGAGTAGATAGGAGTTCTACATCGTCTGAGATTACCAATCCATGCATGAGGCACAGAGCTCTGGGAAACATCTCTTAATAATTACCTATTCAAATTTCCTATGGTCGGAAAGTTTCCTTCATTTGATAGGGTATTAATAATCCTTATTTAAGGCAAGCGCTACCTGCTAGCAGGTTAGGTACTCTACGCTACAACCATGCTCGGCAGCAAGCAGCCTGTTTATAGGGCCTCGCACCCAGGTGGCCTCAATTGGCAACAGCCAGACGTCACACGGGCTTATCCCAGAATTCATACTTTTCATTAAATCGCGAAAGTAGATATTGTCATTTAAAAATCTAAAAGCGTGAAATGCGTTCTCCAGGAGTAATATTTTTTCGATTTAGGCAATAAAAAAAGGAAGCCACCTTATTTTCACTGGGAAGTTGACTCTCAGTGATTTTTTATTTCTGGTTAATGATTCTAAGATTGCATTGACACAGCTCTACACTCCTGGCAGATTATCTTTTTACCCCCACACATTTCTCTCCCTTTCTCATCATTCTTTACCTATTCTATGTATTTTATTCACGGTCTTCCTTTTTCATATGACATCTACTGCTCTCGAGCGACGAAGTGTTCCATTGAAATCTTGGAGAAAGCCTCCAAGGAATTAGATTTCCAGCTTTAAGTTTTTTATTTCGCAAATTTTCTGAGATTTCTTTGCAAATTATTTAATTAAAATCTGCATTTTGGCTTAGTAAAATTTGTACCTATCCCTACGAAAAATGTGCGAATCCTCCCTTTTCTGTGTTGCGAAATCATCCCGTGCTATTACCTTTACAAAAACCTTTGTGTTATTGAAGCAGTATCCTGTTGACACATGCACAGAAAAAAAGTGTGACGTTAAGCGAATCAATTGGGTCAGAGAGATTTCAATCAACGCGGATTGCGAAAATTGTTCTGAACCCGACATCGAATCTCCTGGAGCACATCTGTCAAAACGTCCCAGAAAACAATCACTCATACTTATATATATATTTTTTTAAGCATGAGCGGGGAAAATATCTTTTCCTATTTTACGGAAAAAGAAAAATAATATTTTATTTTACTCGCGGATGTGAGTTTTTTTGTTAGGTTGACATGCGCGCCCGGAGGATTACAAAAGTGTGGGATTAGATTGGGGAAAGGAAGAAGTATGGTTTGATTGATGGAAGAATACAGCTGCCGATCCTTCAGGGCTTTGGAGTTTCCCTAAACTTTGCACCATTGGAGCCGATCCAACGAAGGCTGTTAAAAAAGTTTCTATCGAGCTTACGGGGATGCAATATTTCTCTCGCAGTCGATGAATTACCAGGCGGAGAGAGCCGACTTTTTTTGTTAGCTTTGCTCGCGAGGTGTGCAGCCTAAGGGAAACCAAACCGCGGGGAAAGATACCCCGTTTTCACGAGAGAGAGATTCTTTTGTTGGGAATGAATAGAAAAAGTGTGCGTGGCCTGGAACCTGACTTGGATAAAATCGAGCTGAAAATGAACAAGTGACAAACCTATGGAAAAATGGGATCCTATACTTAGTTCATGCTTCAAATGAAAATTCTGGAATATTGAAATTGAAATCTCTCGTCATGGTTATTGACAACTGATATTTTTAATTCAATAGCCAGAATTTCGTTTGTGCTGATGGAAAATGTGGAATATTTCTCATGAAATGCCTACGGAAAGATCCCATCGCGGATTTTATATTTGTCAGAATTTATCCCAATGCATAAGGAACCAAAGTATTGATACTTTATATCAGTATTAGTAATAAGGTGGTCGATTTGCTTCTGAATTAATCAATCGTCCAGTGGATGTATCGATTCTCCTCCCAACTTTTTCGTCAAATTTTCCTTAGCCTTATGTTCAGCTGGGTACAATATTCCCTACTCCTACCGTCCCTTTTTGAGACCAAAATTCAGTGTTGTTGCTCGTCAAATGCCGGATGTGAATCGAAAAAAAGTTAGTTTCAATTTGAAAAGACGCGAGGAAATATGATGAGGAAGTGATTACGGAGTCTAAACCGCTACCTTGCTCAATTGTACGATGACAATGCCCCGGAACAATTATTGGAATAATTAGTTCATCGCTCGTTATTTGGGAGGTAATAAAGGGAGGCGGATGAGGTGATTTCGGGCAAAACTAGCAGATTACAGGGTATATAACAGGATGGCGACGAATGGTATTTTTAAAGGTATTTGTATACATATTTGTGAAGCAGTGGCGTAGCCAGGATTTTGAAATAGGGCGGGGGGGTTTACCGGATATTTCGGGGCCCTACCGGGGTGTAGGAAAAACACCCCAGAGAAAATCTGGGGAAGGGGAACATTTAGGGATTTTTGATGTTGAAAACGTGATTTTTACGACTCAAAAATATCAATTTTGTATTAGTATTTATTAAAATGAACGTTTACCTCAAACAGTGGTAAAATATTCCATTTCTATCATATTTGCCATTGTGAAGTTACATTTCGTTATCGAAATCAAGTCCAAATATGTTCTACATCGTTCACTAATGGAAGGATTTGGTCTTGTTGCTTTGTCGAAAGCCCGTGCCAAAGCGGGATATGGTATTATACTCCCTTAAACCTATATTTACTGAATTTAGGATAAGTAGCTGCTGCTGAAGGGTATACACCTAACTCATGAACCTACCCATTACGATGTATTATTCGTCAGCCATGGGCCTTGATGCTTTAACTTTATCTATTTAAATTTAAATGAATCGTCTTTCATACTTCGTTTAACGCTTGAATCTCATGAATCCTTTTGCTGAAATTGCGTAAAAAGCTTATTACATTAATATGGTATTTACTCTTCATGGTCAAATTCTAGTGAAAAGTTTTTAGTTGGGGAGATTGGGTTGGTGGCTAGAGTGTTGGCTTCCCACCCCGTGGGTTCGCGTTCAAATCTTAGCGACGGCAAATAATTTTATAGATGGCCTTATCCCTGATTGGATGTTGTGTAGATGACATTTCAAGCGTAACTCGTCGGTCCGTTGGTTTAAATTTCAAGCCGTGGTCCCCTTGGCGCCATTTGTTAAGAGTATGCTAATGCCGACGCCGGGTTTCTCTCCACCCTTCCTTCCATATCCTTCTCTCATGGCGCAAATAACCTTAGCTTTCGGTCGCCGTCTCCAAATACCATACCATACCAATTTTCAAAAGAGTCAACCTAAGGGTGAATAGCCATGTTTGGTGGAAATGCGTATCAGGAAACATAATGAAAAATACACTAATATCGTATCCTCCACAAATATTTTAATGGTCTGACCCAGATTTCGACACTGTACGCTATACGATTCCCAAAGGTATGAGAATGATGTACCTTTGAGAATGATACCCATAGTGTACACTGTACAATGTCGAAGCTTGGGTTAGACCATTAAAAATTTGTGGAACATACGAGCACAATGCCTGTACACCTTTGATTATGTTTCCTTCAAAACACCTTTTACTCAAATTACTTCGGTACTGACTCTTTCTATATTTTTATTCCAGTTATAACCTTTTTAATATCCGAAAACCGATGGAAACTAGAACTGAATAATCGAACTCAGCCGTCCCGATCGCAAATTCGAACACCAAATTCTTGGAATTGCGGGAACGCCTCTTTCTCTCTGCCCTCCCGATAGCACCTACCGTTCCCACAATCCCCCTCGATCCCATTCCTCCGCTCCACCCATTGTACCCCACCACTAATCCCCGCTTTGCCTACTCTCCCGCGCCCAAGGCATACTCGAAAGGGTCTAAATAAGCACGGGGCTGGAGGAGGATGATGGGTTGTGTGTACGGAATAGCAAAAGAAGGCGGGGCAGGCTAATTATCGCGAGGTGGGTGCGCTCCCTGGGAGGACATTGTGTATTGTGAGAGATGAATGGACGTTGCTACTGCTGTTGTTAGGGAGGAGGAGGTTAATGCGGCGAAAAAGGGTGGGAACAGGAAGAGTTAGTTGTTTGCATGTAGGGAGGGAGGAAGAGGCAGGTTGGAACTCCACGCCGATGGTTGGCTGGTATCGTGGAGAGAGAGAGAGAGGAAGAAAAAAAGTAACGCTGAGGCGGAAGTGATGGTAATGAGGATGGCGGAAGGGAGGGGCAATGTCCTTCAATTACTCCATATCCCCTATGTGGTGAGACCTACCCCTGCCTCTGCCAATGTGAAAACGTGAGCCGCGGCTCTCATTTCCACATTGTCCGACTTGGACGAGGATCACACTGTAGTATTATGAATCCTACGAAATCACCGATGGATAATTATCATTTTAGAATAATCTTCCAATTTTTTGGGATGTTAAATTATGGTTTCGCTTGTAGCGGGCCCTGTTGTCCCAATGGCGCAGCGGGTTTTTTCCCCATCCCATTCCTTCGATCCCTATCCTCTCCCTGGAGGCGTCGTCGGGCTCTCATCGCGGCGGCGCCTCCCATCCTTTTTTCCTTCCACTATCCTTCCTCTACCGAGGTGCAACGTTGAAAAGCGGAGGCTTATAGACCCTGCCGTCGATATTGTAACCCCGCTAGCCCGCACTGGGTACTCGTTTCACCTGTAGTATTATAAGTTCGCGCGCCATTCGAAGGAGGCTGGCAAGAGAAATGAAGTTTACTTACCACTTTAAGTTAAAGTCATTATGCGTTCTATTTTTGTATTGAGGTATTTGCACATTTCTGTGAGGTGATGCCTTTTTAAACTTGACGCTATAATGATGTATAAAAATAGCATCATTTTTTGCAAATTTTGATAGCATGAGCGGTGATTTTGACCATGTTCTGTCACGATTCAAGTGATCAATAGCCCTTACTATTGAAAATCAAAGAGGAATATATTTTCCCATTGTATCAGACGCACGTTAATCTAAAACAGTGATACAGTTCTCCATTTCAATCGTAGTTGCCACTGTATTCATCGAATGTTACATTCCATCATCGAAATCAAATCCAAACTACGTCCTTGTTAGATATACGATATTAGTATTCGGCAAAAGAGAGGTGGCTAGGACAAACATTAGCACTTAGAGTGCCGGGGAGCGCTATCGCGCTCTTCCTATCTCTCGCGAAAAGTGCCAGGAGCGCGATAGCGCTCCTCCTGCTATGTCTCTCTTAAATGCTGATAGTTCACTAATAATTCAGTAGTCAGTATTCATTTTATATTAACATTAACTATTTTCTTTTAATTATAAAAAATTAACTCATTTTACTAAAAATTTGTCAAATAATACATTAAAAAGTGAAACCACATATAATAAATATTTCTTAAAGTTTTTGAATATACACCTTTAGTTGTTTTTGAGACCTAATTTTTTTTTCCTAACCTACTGCAAAATCAGCAAAAATGCCACGTCACTTTTAGCATAGTACCTGGAAAAGCGGTTGGCACCCAAATGGCTAAGCTAGGAAGACAAAAGCTTGAGGAGGTGAAAGAGTTTTGTTACTTTAGAAGCCAAATGACTAACGACGGACGAAGGAAGAAATAAATAGTCAGTAGAGTGGCGCAGACGAAGAGAGCATCCTACAAAGAGAAGAATCTGTTTACAGCTGAGAATACAAGCACAGTAGCAAGGATAAAATCATCAAATACTAGAAATGGAGCATGTTTCTCTTTGGGAGCGAGGTTGGGACGTTAACAGCAGCAGAGAAGTCAAGAGTGGAAGCATTCGAAATGCGGTGCTACCGAAGATGAAGATGAAATATATCGGCCGAGTAAGTAATGAAGAAGTGCTGAGAAGAGTGGGAGGAAAAAAATCTTCTAAAACCCTTAAGCACAAGACGAACATCTTAGTTGGCCACATTATAAGGCATGATGTCCTAATGAAAACAATCGTAGAAGGACAGGTGGAAGGGCAAAATAGTGGAAGGCCCCAAATGAGTCATATAGGACAAGTTGTAAAGGATATAAAGGAGGAGAAATACGTTGCTTTGAAAAGGCTAGCAGATGGAGGAAAGGAATGGAGAACTGCGTCAAACCAATCTTGAGTTTGTTGACTAGTGATGGTGACGCGCGTATTACGTTCAATTGAAATAAAATCTCAAAATGAAGTAACCAGCATAAAAACAAACGCAATCGTTGTAATGAGCCAATGAGACCGATTAGATCCATCTCTTGATAGAAGTAACTGAGATAAGATCACTGAGGCAGGCGAGGTGTCGTGGAATATCATCCTGCTTTAATGAAAAAGAGAGATGGTAATTTTCCACAAACTTATTTAATAAAATACGACGACTTTGGACTACCAGGTCATTCTCACGTACATTTTAGATGAATTTGTGGATAATTACCATCTATCTTCTTCATTAAACCATCACTTGATCTATTATTTACAATTTCAATCTCTGTCCTTGCTCTTTTTTTATATTTTCTCTGAGGTCGTATCCTTTATGATCGGTTATTATTATCGACCATAATCGATACGCGATTAGTGCACCCAACTGTAGTTCCGGGAGTACTGTAGGGGGAGTTTTATGGAGTACTTGCAGCGGAATTCCCGAGGCCCCCCCTCCGGCGTTCTGTTTGCGGTGACCCCTGGCAGGGAGAGGTGTGGTCACCGTGTAGTTAACTTCCTGCTCCTCCGTGTGACTTCCCCTCTGACTGCTTTGCTTCCAACTGATGCGAACTACATACCTCATGAGCTCGGCCTTCTGAGAGGGAAAGTAAAAAATAACCGGACGCAATTCTTAAAAAATTCAAAATTTAATTTTTTGTGTTACAAACGTTAGTCACCTTCGAAGTAGTCTCCATTTAAACTGATACATAGGTGAAAACGTTTTTTCCACTGCGCGAAATACCTTTGGTTCTCGTCGTTTCCGATGTCTTTCAGGGCCGCCTTCAATTCCATTTTCACCTCCGTAATGTGATCAAAACGATTCTCTTTCATCACCGTATTCATCCGGGGGATTAAAAGGAAATCACAAGGTGAGAGATCTGGTGAGTAGGGTTGGGTAGAAAGCAGAATCATGCAATTTTTTTTACCAAAAATTCAGTTGCGGCAAGAAGTAACACGTGCCGCGTTATGATCAGGAGTCAACGAGTGGGGGATGAATTACTCCCCCATTCGTCACATTTGCTAATCTTCAGTGAAAATTCGCTGCAATAAGCTCCACGTAAGACCAGATTGCTAAGCGAGTTCGTCAATGGTACGCCTCTTATTCTCGCCCACAAGGACGCGAATTCTTTTTTCCACATTTTCATCAGTTCTGTACCTGGAAGGCCGATCTTGGCGTTGAATGTATTCGATGGACATGTTGCCGCGTTTGAATTGCGAGTACCACTCGTGCACTTGAGTTCTTTTTAAGGCGTGTTCTTTATAAGCTAGACAACATATTAATTTATTGGTATGCGTTACGTTTTTTGGACCGTGTGGTGTGCATGTGGGAGTCCAATTGCATGCTGCATGCTGGTGATTGATCATCCCCTGCCAAACACCCAATAGGTGGCTTGCAGGATATTATTTATATGTACATGTATATGTAGATTAACTGTGTCCGACTTAGTATTACCGAGCAAAGAACAAATTTTCATCGCTGCACTCTGTCTCGAATATCAGTCATTTAAAAAATCGAAGAGGTGAAAAAACTCTTCGAATATAAACTTTCACAGGGGGTTGTTACAACCGGCTAAAGCCACGTCATGTTGCATACTGACTCAGAAATTATGAAATAACCCCTGTCTAGTGGGAGAAGCCCAAAATATAAGAGCGATTTCCGTCGGGTTATTTTTGGGTCCCCGCGCGTATCTTACAATCCCAATTGGTAAAAGTGATTGTAGCTGCCAATACTTTGTGGAAATACATTATAACAGCTAAGCATTTATATGGAAATAAACAGTAGCAATTTTCCACTATTATAATTTATTCCGACCTAGGTTTCTATGTTACTACATCATGATATGGTCACATCGAAACCTAGGTCGAAATGAAAAATTGCACTCCATCACGCTTAGTATTTAAACTTTGCGCAATTCCACTCAATATATTTATACTTTATTTTAGTCAACATGCCTCACTTCACTGCAGCTGCAGTGAAACATGTTGACTTGAATGCGTTTCCAATCCGTAGCCAAGGTGAACTATCTTCCCAGATTACTCTTTCGAGGCACCAGCATCCGTGCTTGTATTTTAGCAAGCTAGTTTAGAAAGGTTATTTTTTTAATAAACTCTTATTTGATTAAAATATTGCCTTACGGTAAAAGTACTCGAGAGCGCGCTAGCTTAGCGGGTAGAGCGGTTGGAGCGAAGGTTCAAATTCCGGGAAAAGCCTATGGACACCCCCAAATCAAATCCCCGAGATAGCAACTGGCCCATTACGTTAAGAATGTGAAATTCATGCGTCTGTGGCTTAGTCTAGAGTAAGCACTACCCTAACCTATCGAAAACAACCTTTTAGGGTGGAATCATTGAGGGAGTAAACCCACATTCCGTGGACTATCCTTATTCTAGCCATTTCTATTCGAACGATCTAATCATGACGTCCTTTCCGGGAGCAATTAATATTGTGTCCATCAGTCCAGCTACTAGCTCAACTATAACAGGAAACAACTTTCTCCAAGACAAGGTTATTACTGTCGGGTGAAAGACAATAGTAAGATTATGATAAATAGCGATGCATGGATAATCTGCTAGTAATCTCTTCGGGAGAGGGAGGGTTCATCTGAATGAGTGGAAATAGTGTGTGGATCTTTTAGTGAAATGAAAGTAATGACTAATTTTGAATTGGGAATAGCACAAGGCTTGTGTTGCAGCTAACGGTTTCCTAGCTGAAAATTTGATAAGATTGTTCATTGAAGCTAAGCGCTAATTTACTTGAATGTTTTATTTGTATGCGAGCGAGTGACTCAATGTAGAAACGTTTGTTCTCGTAAAAAAATCTATTTATTTCCGTCTGCTTAATGCATGAATATGATTTTGATTGCGGATCAAGGGAAAGTACCTCAGCTTCCTAGACCTTGCTATCAACAGTGACTTGTGGAATGACGATATTGAAGAAATGGGTAATCGGTTTTTCTTCGGCTATTTTTTGATAACGATCGACAGTTCATCACAGCTGTACTTCGTTTTATGGTTTACTGGTTTAAAATGAATTGTTTATTTTTATATGAGTAAAAAAACTAGCTGCAATTTTAATTTTCAGGTAAGATTATGTTTAATAGAATTTTCCTCGCAATGTAGTCTTTGTAGCTATCATCTGTGTTCAGGTTGTGAGTTATTTTTTCTACTTATATAGCCTCCCTTATGACTCGTGGATGATTTTTTATTTCTTTCACTTCCTTCGCGTCGTTGTCCAAATAAAAAGTAATATTCCAAGAAAATTATAACCGTAGTTATTTGTTTATTCATTCAAATATGTAACGTCATTTTCAATCTATTTAGTTGTGAGGCTCTCGCTCCTTTACCAAAAACTGATCGCAGAATAAAAAAAAGTCAAAATCATCTAATGATGTCCTGCAAAAATCTTAAGTAAAAAGTTCAGCGGAGAGCGTCATTTGTGATTTTTTTTAATTTTCGGTGGTGGTGGGGTAGAGTCCTAGTCCGCCAAATCGAAGGTCGTAGGTTCGAGTCCCGCCTGGATAGGTAGGCCATACCTAGTAAGTGGGTATTGGTGATCGTTGATTGTTAAGATTTGAATACACCGCCGTTGTAAAAGGCAGCACGAATGCTTTATTTTGGGGAATCGGATATAAATAAACAAAATCGCAGTTTCAAAAGTCTCATTCTTCTTATGGTTTTTTAACCAATGTATTTCATGTGTCCCCCGGCGAAGTGCTTCTCAGCGTTTTGGTGATGAAGCGATAAGCAGCGTGGAAGCATGTCGATTGGTTACGTAGGCGCTTACGGCGTTGGTGTGAACTGACCATGAAGATTCGTATCTCAACCCTTCTTTCCCTACCCGTCTTCAGCCCTACGTAAAAAAAAACCTCCCGCACTCCCATCTACATGTTAATGGGTTCTTGATCCGTACTCTTCATGAGAATCCCTTCTTCCGAGAGAGAAGTTTTTGCGATGGCAGAAGAAAACAGCACCTCCGAATAAAGGAACGTTTTCAATGTTTGAAGATTTGGTAGTATGCGATTTTATTACACCAGTTTATTTAGGAAAAATATATCCCTCGTTAAGTCCTTTGTTTCCTTTTACTGACGCGGGAGAAAGATAATGTAAATCGTAGAATCCATAATATGACAACATTACGTCGAGAATAAAATATAGGGTGTTTCTGGAGGAATCTGCAATACTTCAGGAGGTGGTAGGGCAGACAATTTCAAGAGTTTTTAAGGTAATAAACATGGGGTCGCAACTCCTTAATCACTAAGTTATGGCAACGTGAAAATTTTTATGGATGCACTTTGCAGTTACCATGAAAACGGTTTTTCTTGGGTATCCAGCTTCTTCGACATTTTATTTAATACTCTGGATATTTGAGGACATAAAATAATTTAGGATCGACGAAAATGTGCGATTATAATTGGCTGAAATGATCAATCTCAAAATGGGTGAGTTTGCGTAGCCGTACTGTTGATATTCGCTCACAAGCTCTCCTTTAATTAAGTTCAAAGATTAATTCAAGATTTTACAAAGAAATAGCATCCAATGCAAATGAAATTGCTCGAATTTTACCTTCTGAGCAAATATTCCCCCCTCCGTCGATGGTTGTCGTAGTCAACCTATTTTGGAGTTTTGTATTCACTATCTTGTCTAGCATTCGGGTACAAATATCGGTATAATTTGCGATTGGTGGGAAGGGGTCGGCCCTATTTGGTACTCTTTATATGCGGGGACGGCAGGGGGTTGGCGTATGTTATGCTCACGCCGTACAACCTACTCTAAGGGAGTTGGGGATGGAGGAGGCAAGACGCGAGTGTGGCGCAGTGGGACGATCGTTCCGTGCAAGCATGAAGATGAGAAAACAAAGGAGGGTTGTTTCGGATCGGATCCAGTCGACCGCGTGGCGGAAGAGAAGTGGACGGAAGCTCTCTCTGCTTTGGCTGCACGGTCGAGTAGAATCCACCGACACTCCACGCCGAGAAAACTGGATACGGTTTGGTATTTGGGGGAGGCGGCCACCAACCAAGTTCATTAGCGCCAATGGATACACCTATCTTTATTACTCCTAGATGTAAGACATGCATATGCCTCAGGGATGAAAATCCATGTATCTTTAGATGGTTCAAAATGTAGAGAACTCATGTCCATCCAACAATAATTCATTCTCGGTGGCGGCGGGGTAACGTTCTCGCCTGCCAACCAAGAGGTCGCGGGTTCGAGTCCCGCCTGGGTAGGTTTTCCCCGGTCCAGGGCATGGTCGTTTGTGTATGTTTACTTGTTACATTTGTTGAACACCCCGGTGTAAAATGGCCAATAAGAGCTGTATCCGGTGGTTTGAGAATAAAAATAAAAAAATTCACTTTCACCGGAAAGGTTACGCTGGTCCCTTTGCACTTGTCGTGCCAATTGTCTCCCTCGTGCGATTAAACGCTCGGTTAAACTCGCTGAAGAGGTGATCCAGATATTCACCGGCAGCTGGTTCTGTGCCCGGGTATGCAACCTGGGTCGAAAATTGAGATTGTCGTCCTCGTCGCCATCTAGCAATGAGAATACAAACTGATTTTCCAATACCTAATTCGTTTCGCCACTGATTCTTATTGTGAAGTGTGTTCGCGAATGGTGAAGGAGGCAAGAGGTCGCTTCGCTGGGTGCGAGAGAGGATATTCCGGCCTTACGATTGTCTGTCACTCACACAACCGCGAGGACTTTCTCCCCGCTACACGAGTGGAGGAAATTCTAAGAAAAGTGAGGGAAAAGGGAAGCCTCCTAAAAACCCTAAAATGAAGACGAGACAACTAAATCGACCCGGAAATTAGGTATGGTGGATTGAAGAAGAAAATCGTGGAAGTACTAGTGGATAGGAAAAAAGGTAAAATATGGTTCTTAAAGAGTTACATAGAATAGGTTATAAAGGATATACATGAGAATAAATACTGGTATATTCCTCGGCGTCTATCTGGACAGCAAACTCACCTTCCTACCCCACTTAAAATACAGTACTGATAAAGCCATCAAGGCACGGCAAGCGGTTTATTCCCTTTGTTCCCCATCCTCCCCGCTGCCGCATTCTTCTAGAATCCGGCTTTATACTGCAATAGTCCGTCCTTCATTACTCTACGGCTGCGAAATATTCGCTAACAACAAATCCATCAGAGATAAACTGGAATCCTTCCAAAACAAATCCCTTCGCCTTCTCCTTAACCTCTCCCGACTCACCAGAATCAAAGATATCCGCTGCGCTCACGGTGTTCCGTCCATCGGAGAATTTATCAACAAACTAGTGAAAAACTTTAAGTCCAGGCTCAGGGGAACAAACAACACTTTACTTACAGACATCTGGAATTACGATTCTACAATTCCAACAACATACAGACTGCCTCAACAAGCCACTCTTCTATGAGTCTATCCTATATCTTTCCTTCTTCTAGATATTAGTATTGCTAGGTTAATATTGTTTTGTGTGTCCACAGAAAAAAAAGAAAAAGAAAGGAAAAAAAATATATACACATAAAAAAAATGAATTAAAAAAATAAATAATAATAATAAAGCAACAAAACCAATTTAAAAAAACAAAGAAAAAGGGGCCAATCAAAAAAAAATAAAAAAAATAATAAATATATATAGATGTATATAATTTAAAAAAAAATTAAAAATAATGGAAAAAATAAAATACAAAAGTGAAAGAAATCAAAAGAGCCCATTACAAATGTGGACGTGCTTTTCAACTCCGTTTTAATTAATTTGTACTCATTATTCTATCCTGTAAAAGAAATTGTATGATGTATGTAGCTCTGTGTATTTTGATGTCTAATATGTAAGTTTCTGCTAACACAAACAACACGCTACCCTGACAACATATACAACTGCGCCAAAAATTATTGTATTGTACACTGGCTGGTAGGGGTAAACATGGCTTTACCGGAACGGCTTTACACGCGCCTTCGGCGCGCCAACTAATGACTGGAAAGTGTAGCTGAAATGAGAGCGGAGAGGAGAACTGTGTTAAACCAATATTCGGATTGTTAAAAGGCATACTTATATAGGTATATCTGTACCTTTTTATTGCCCAAGTGTGGGCTCACAAAAACACCTAGCTAGAAGGTAAAAAATAAACAAAATAATAAAAAGTTGGAAGTTATGGGGAATATTTTGACTTTATTTTCGATGGGACGCAGCTCGTATTTCTCAAGAGAGGCTCGTCTGAAAATCCATGGATTTTTAGAAGGTTCAAAATGTAAAGATCTCATATTTATCCAACAATAATTCATACAATTTCACCGGAAATGTTACACTGGTCCCTTTGCACTTTTTGTGCCAATTGTCCCCCTTGTGCGATTTAACGCGCGGTCGGTTGGAAAACATTACGTTTCCAAAACAAAATAATGACCGGCCTAATGGACGCATATAACTTTCTTACACCTAGAATCTAGATTTAAAATATGCTGATACCTCAGAGATGGATCCATACGGATGAATATCCATGGATCTTTAGGAAGTAAAAAACGTAAACAGTTCCTCTCTATCTAGAAACAAGAATACGAACTGATTTTCCAATGCCTAAGATCCTACTACTGATTTTCATTGTGAAGAGGGTTCGCGAATGGTGAGGGAGACGGGAGGTCGTATCGCTGGGCGCGAGAGAGGCTGTTCCGGCCTTACGATTGTCCCTCACACATACAACCGCAAGGACTTTCTCCCCACCACACTCGTCCGAGCTCTTCCCCGCCTCCAAAAACTACGTTGTGCTTCCTCCTAATTTTTACGCTCGTCCACCCACCTCGGGACGGAACCATGGTTCGCCAGTGGGCAAAATTGGAGCGGGAGAAAAAAAATACGGAGATAGAGTGAAGAGATGGAGGGAGTGGTTGGATTGCAAAAAGAAGAAGGCCGTAACGAAAAAAAGAGGAATACAAGCCGTAGTGTATGTGCGAAACGTTGGGAGGGAATGGTTCTCTCTCTGAGCATCCACACGGAAGACCCGCTTCCCCCATCGCGATATCCCCAGATTGAGATGGAAGAATATAAAGAAGTGTGTGTTTGGCAGAAATATGGGCGGGTTTTGCCGATAGCGTGGGACGGAAGCGAAGGCGATGATCGGGTTGGTAAGAGTGTTTGGCTTCCCATTCAGTGGACTCCGATTCAAATCCCGGTATTCACCGCCTACCCGGAAAACACCATTTCTTACTATTTCTGAGACACGCGTCATGTGTAACGTCGTGCCTTGTCCAATTCCAACTCCGTCAAAGTGTTACACCTTTGTTCTATAAAATATTATGGATCCATATTGTCCTCGGCGTGTTTATGGATGAAATTTTAAATATTTCAAGTTCATTTTGTGTGGCTCTTTTTTGTTCATGAATTATTCAGAAAGATTGGTACGAAAATAAGATTATTATCTCCCAAAAATGGGCAGGTTGTCTCTATTTGTGAACTAGTGAGACATGCGAGAATGAACTAAATACTTGATTGAGTACTTCATCTACCATATTATCTATGACAGAACGTTAATGAATAAAGGTAAAATTAAAATAAAGTCAGCAACTTGTATATTTGCTAAATATTACACATTCACTCAAAGAAACCTGTGCTATAGAATGAAAGAGTTTAATTTTGCATTATCGGTCTTACGGCGTATTTTATTATTATTGCTGTCGCGGCCTAGATGCTTTTGACTGAAGTCCTGAGCTTAACCATCGCCACGCCATCAATAATCGAAGACCAAGATGAATGAAAAGATTAATGGCAAATAAAGTTTAAATTTGTGAAATTTAATTCATAAATATGCCCAAGACAATATGGATCAAAATTTTGCTAAGTACTACGATACAAAATTTCGACGCCGACAATTAGCCAAGAGCAAAAATATACGGAGCTATGTGCTGCAAGACAAAATGTAATGCTGGAACAACTGCTATTTTAATATTCAATCGGCAAGTTGACAGAAAGGTTGTGTGGGAAGTTAGGGGTTCAGTGACGTAGCAGCAGTCTTTAGATATCCATCGCGAGTAAAGCAAGTGGAGGAGTAAGATTGCACTGTACAGATAGACCTTTTTTTATAATGACACGTTTTTAGCCCCAGAAGTTCTCGGAAATCGTCAGCTTTAATTGGCCGAGAAGCTATCAAGATGGCACTCAAGAGACTTTACATAAATCCAGGCTCGCAAAAAGAAAAGGAACGCTACGCGACACAGAGTTTCTTTGGGCGTATATTTTTTTTTGCAGATGGTGATAATTCATAGCCCAATTCATGTGTCGTAAACTTAGAAAGAAAGCAGAGGAAATTCAAACATTTTTCTCAGATGAAATGAAACGAAATGAAACTTTCGGTATGAATTATTATCAGGTGTAGGCGAATTTATGGGAGAAGCGAATAGAGTTGGTCTCTAGGAACTCATTAGTATTCATAACAGTGGCGGATACAGAAAAAACTCAAAGGGGGGGCGCAACATATCTTGAGTTGTCTTTACTTTTATCGTAATAAAAGATGATCAAGTCACAGGCAAAGTATATGAACATTTTATTTAAAGCGATTATAAACATGTAAAAGACAATGCCATCTTATGATATAAAAAAGTTACAATTGTGGTTTTGCAATGTTCGGTAATACAGGCGGACCCGCAAGGGGGGGGGGGCGCCCCCTGAGCCCCCATCTGTATCCGCCACTGAATCATAAGGAACTTATCGGAAACGGAGTGTACTATTTTATAATTTACCTCCAAGTAATAGTTTTTCCGCTTCACAACTCCTGCTCTTAATTTTTAAAGGACAGTATCACTATCATTTGAAATTTAGGGGACATATCACACCCTCTAAAATAAGATGCGTGTCGTGAGAGATTTGTTCGACCTATTGACTATGAAAGCCGTTTACACGGTACATTGACCCCTGCGAGTTAATGTCTGTTTACATGAACTATTTTTGTGGACCGGAACGGAACATGTACGAATGCGTGAACCAAATTAGAACAGGTTCTATTTTCTGTACCTACATACATTCGCACAAGTTGGATTGGTACTATACACGGTGGTCTTATATTGTTAAAATTATCGATAGAATGCAAAGGCAAGTAGCAAGATTTGTTAAAAATTACTACGATAAACAAAGTAGCGTAACTGAATTGATTAGGACTTTTGAACGGGAAAGTCTCACCAATCGAATAGGCTTTATTGGTAAGAGCCAGGATCGATTCTCTTGCGTTCCTTTCTCTAAAACAATTCATTGCCAAACCGGCGATGCTCATGTTGCACTCCACCGTGAGGTACATCTCGAATGAAAAAGTAATTTCTCTGTATTTTGATATGGAAAAAGTCCTTTTTTGGGTGTTTGTTTTTTTCATCTTTTTCAAGTTTGCTTTTTAGGTACAAGTTCAAAATTGTACATACTTTGTAAGCCCCCTTACCGCCATCACCATCATGATAAATAAAAGTTGTACATTCCTTCTTTAAAAGATTATGCACACCTAAGACGTTAAAAGTGAATTGTCTGAGGCAATAGGTGTATTTGACAAGAATGAAAGGGATACAGAATGCAAATCAGGTGAACTGGATGTTAGTTCACGCGACTGCCACGGCTAGCGGGCAGCTGTTTACCGCAGAAAGGGAACTAGTCCTGGACTACAAAATGTCGTGGGCGTTGTCATGCTAATAACAAAGCGCGGATATGTTTCCTTTTTGTAGGGTTTTACCTTTAGTTGGGCCTTGAACTTAAAAACAGGACAGAAAAATAAAGACTTGGACTTGACGCCTTTCTGCAGTTAGCGATTTATGTGTGATGATGGCTAGGATGAGTTCTAAATGTCTGCTGTAGAATTACCCTGTGCCACACACCCTAGCGGTGTATTGCACGGTATCTCGTAGGTGTAGATTGCTTGGGGGAAAAACGAACCCCTCTCACCTATCCGTCCTACCTACCTGTCCTATGGTGTTTTCGAGTCCCGTTCACTTCATGCTTGTCTTCATTTCATCCGCAAATTTCTCTCTTCTCATCATCCACCCACTCTACGCTTGCCTGTCATCCTTCGCTCCTTTCGTATCGGACTTCAAAATCTATCGAGACTCCAAAAGCCCAACGTTCGAGGGCTCCGTTCTTCTCTCCCATACTTCACTCGAGCGACTCCATCAGTTTGGCCGGCTTTCCTCCCATTTCGTGAGTGTCCTGTTCCCTTGTGGCGTGGTATTTAGCGTTATCTCAGACGTGCCACTCACCCTGTCCGGCCACTTTAAGCACTTAGAGCTGCAGCCATTGCTTGTCTTTCGGCAGAGAACGTCCATAACTCATCCTGATAACTTCATTTTTTTGGCGTGAATGGGCCTGAATATGCTCGTGTAGTGGTTTGGTCTTTTGGACCAAAGTTCGTTGAGTAACCGATATGAAAACTATATTTACGCTTAGGCCGTGGCGTAACTAGGAATATGCTTTGAGGAGGGGGGTTGCTGTGAGTGGAAACGCGTCGTACGAATTAAAATAATCGTGGAAAAGTTCAATTACCTTTTATTTCAATGCAATACGCACTTGTTACACTTCTGAAAAGGTATGTTTTCTCGCAAGATTGAACCTTTTTTTCTCGATCGAAATTATTCCCTTCAAACTCGCCATTAAAAAAATCAATTTCATTTTGCTAACATTTGTGGTCAACCTTTATCACGGCACAGATCAAACTTTTTAAAATTTTTTAATCCAATAAAATAGCCGCGAATAACCAGCGGCGTACCTACTCACAGTTGCGCGCAAGTGAACATTAAAATGAGCGAATACCAAAGAGAAAAATTATTTTACTTATATCGGAATTTGATACCGGAACACCGTGGTATTCGAACTCAAGTGATGCTGATCAAGGCAAACGGTAATTCATTTGTGCGTATTTCGATCGTTTTATGTTCTTCATGATTTCGCGTCGGTGTCTGACGTGGTATTTGCGGCTGCGCCCATCAGATTTCTTTTTCATCGTTTAATTGACGCTATTTTGTTTAATTTCTTGGTCAATTACTCATCGCATGTATTAGAATGAGAGATTTTCCTGCATTTTAACAAGTACTAGAACACGATTTGGTGATTTGAGTAAGATAGCCGTTTACACAATCACCGTTATCACAATGTAGCGGAGCGCTGTCCGCTACTCAGGACATGGACTCTTGGGGGAAACCCAGGAGGTGGGGGCGTGAAGCCCTCGACGGGAGAAGGGCTTTTGGGGCCCGTTGTAAAAGAGAGAGAATAAAGGAGTTGTGGTTTGAACCTCGAAGTGAGCGAACGTTATTTTGAATATCCTTCTCCAGCGAACCGGCGCTACATTGGCGCAGTCGGTAGGATTGTGTTCTCGATCCTGAGATTTTGCGTGCGGTTCGGCGGCGGCAGCCATGGCGGGTATGGTGATGCCGGAGAAGTTTAGTGGTGCGGAGGAGTGGGAAGACTGGGTCTTCCAATTTGAGACAGTGGCGGAAATAAATAAATGGCCTGAGGAGCAGAAGACGCTCTACCTGAGACTCTGCCTCACAGGAAACGCTCTCTCGGCGTTTCGTGATCTGCCGGAGGAAAACAGAGGGAGCTATGAAAAGGCGCGGGAGGCGTTGGGGCGGCGCTTCAACCCAAGGGAAGCGAGCGAGAAGGAGAAGGCGCGATTCGTCCAAAGGGCGCGCAACCCCGGAGAAGACATCGCCGCCTTTGCCACGGACCTCGGGCGCCTTGCTCGGCGCGCATACCCTTCCTGGCCCGAGGATGCGAGAAAGGCCGTAGTGCGCGACCGCTTCCTCGATGGGCTCGACGGGAACATTCGGGTGTGGGTGAAGCAGGCGAGACCTGCTAGCCTCGAGGAAGCAATCGGCGTTGCAATCGAGATGGAGGCAATCCATTTCGCCGAGTCATCCACCAGGGGAGTGAATGCGTTGGCGCCGGCGACGCTCGTCAGGTCACAGGATATCGGTGTGGGGAGTCGAGGGTGTGGTCGCGAGGACAGAGTGGAGGCCGCGTTGACTCAGAACTCAGAGACAATGAGAGAGGTGTTGCAATTTCTACGAGGGATGGTTATGTCGAGTGGTGAGGACCACGACCCCGCTCCCGCTCCGGAGAGGCGGCGCCCTAATTCCAGTGTGAGGCGCAGAGATCGGCCGCGCTGTTGGATGTGCGGCGAGGAGGGCCATCTGAGGGCCGAATGCCCACGGCTTTCCTTCTCGGGAAACGATGGGAGGCCGAGGAGACGGTAACCTTCTCGGCCGCAGACGGAAAAGGAAACCGAGACACTACTTCACCGCTCGAGGGCGTCGGAGGACGCGGAGTAAAGGAAATTTGGACAATTTTGTCCGAGTCAGTGCCCCTGGTGCGCGGATCCGTTTCGGGGATCCCCGTCGAGATACTAATAGACACGGGAGCGGCAGTGTCACTGATATCGGAAGAAATATGGAGCCGCACCGAAAATTCGGGGAAAATCATAACAGACAATGTGACACTAATAACGGCGAATGGGGAGCCATTACGGGTGCTTGGGAAGGGTGAAGTGATACTTCAGATCGGAGGGGAAGAGTTCTCTCATGATGTGCTCATCGCCCCGCGCCTATCGAAGGGATGCCTCCTGGGTGCCGATTTTCTGCGAGCACATCAGTGTGACGTGGCTTTTTCCCGGAATTGCATTCTTCTCCGCGGAAAAGCGGTGCCTTTTCTCTCAAGTGAGGGAAAGTGCGAGTGGGGCTGCGCAGTGACATTGAAGGAGAACGTTGTTCTTCCTCCTCACCACGAAGTGGTAGTGGAGTGTTTGGTGAGCTCGGACCCGGGGTTCAAAGAAAAAGTGGGGATAATCGAGCCAAACCCAAAACTTTTAGAGCGTTATGGCGTTTTCGGTGCGCGGATTTTGCATAACGTGAAGGATACGGTGAATATGCTTTTCTTGAATCCCTTGGGAGAGACAGTGACTCTATACAAAGACACGAAAGTGGGCGTATTGCACGAGTGTTGTCGAGAACAAGTGGAAACATGTCAAAAGCCCGTTTTTAGTCTGGAGAACGCGCATCTTCCCCCAGCATCTTCCCTCTTTGACTTAAACTGTGCCGATATTAGTGAAGCGGAAATAGAGGAACTCAAAACAGTGTTGAATGAGTTTTCAGATGTGTGCTCTCGAGGACCCTACGACTTAGGGCGTACAAACATTCTTAAGCACACAATAGAGACTAGGGATGTGTCCCCGATTCGGCAACCTCCCCGGAGATTGCCAATCCACAGACGCGGAGAAGTGCGACGAATCGTAGAGGAAATGATGAGGGACGATATAATCGAAGAATCATCATCTCCTTGGAGTTCACCGATCGTTCTTGTGAAAAAGAAAGACGGATCGACGCGATTTTGTGTTGATTATAGGCGTCTGAATTCCGTGACTCACAAAGATGCTTATCCCCTCCCCCGCATGGACGACATTCTCGATTCGCTCGCCGGCGCAACAGCTTTCTCCACAATAGATATGGCGTCAGGATACTGGCAGTGCGAGGTCGCGGAAGTTGATCGAGAAAAGACAGCCTTTACCACTGGTGACGGTCTATATCAGTTTAAAGTGCTGCCTTTCGGATTGTGCAACGGACCCAGTACATTCCAAAGACTAATGGACCTAGTGCTCGCGGGTGCACAGTGGAGGTCTTGTTTGGTGTACTTGGATGACGTCATAATTTTTGGAAGGGATTTTAGGGAGCACGTAGAAAGGCTAACAGATGTGTTGATACGCCTAAGGAAGGCGGGACTGAAAATTAAGCCTGAGAAGTGCCAAATCATGAAACCATCTGTGAAATTTTTAGGCCATATAGTCTCCAAAAATGGTGTCGCGACGGATCCTAATAAAATTGCCGCGATCACACAATGGCGATCTCCAGCATCCCTTGAGGAGCTTAGGGCGTTCCTAGGAACTGTGTCTTACTACAGGCGGTTTATTAGAGACTTTTCACAGATAGCCTGCCCCCTTCACAGGTTGACCGAAAAGCATGCCTTATTTAAATGGAGTGCAGAATGTGAAGACGCCTTTCAGACTCTTAAGCGAAAGCTAACGTGTTCACCGATTTTGGCCTTCCCGCGGATGGACTGCGAATTTACGCTCGACTGTGACGCTAGCGGGATGGGTATCGGGGCCGTACTCAGCCAGAGACAGGAAGGCGAGGAAAGGGTTGTGGCCTATTATAGTCGGACGCTCTCACGTGCCGAAAAACAATATTGTGTGACGAGGCGTGAACTTTTGGCGGTAGTAAATTCTACCCGCCATTTTCGCCAATATTTATTAGGCAAACGGTTTGTGGTGCGCACCGATCATAATTCCCTACAGTGGTTGAGATCGTTTCGAGAACCGGAAGGACAAGTTGCTCGCTGGCTTGAGCAATTGTCGGAGTATGACTTTTTAGTGGTGCATCGGCCGGGAAACAAACATGGAAATGCCGACGGTTTATCCCGGTCTGTTTGTAAACAGTGCGCTCGGGGAGAGGGGGAGCTGATTTCAGCGGAAATCGACGCCGTCTTAGAGGCCCCCAGTGAAAGCGTGAGAGACAGACAAAGCAAAGACCCCGTGCTGAGAAGGGTAATGGAAGCACTCGAAGCAGGAATTCGGCCGTCCGAGGGAGAGAGGAGGGGTGACTGCCCGAGGGCGAAGGCTTTGTGGACACAATGGGATAGACTAGTGTTTAAGGATGGGGCTCTCTTTCGAAGGTGGGAAGAAGAAGGAAGGGACGCCTTCCGTCTCCAGATAATTGTGCCTGCTGAGGCTAGGGACGAAATTCTTCGGGCTTTGCACGATTCGCCCGTCGGAGGCCATTTAGGGTATGAGAAAACTCTAGGTAAAGTGAGAGAGCGCTACTATTGGCCCGGATACACAAAAGACGTGGAAATTTGGTGCCGCACGTGTGAAGATTGTTCGCGTCGGAAATCCCCGCCTCACCAGCAACGAGCACCACTGGGTCATTGCCCGACGGGAGGACCGATGGAAAGGATTTCCATGGACATTTTAGGACCACTTCCTCAAACAAAGTTGGGAAATAAATATATATTGGTGGTCGCTGATGAGTTCACCAAGTGGACCGAAGCGTATGCCATGCATAACCAAGAGGCGGAAACAGTGGCGCATCATGTTAAGGGCTTCGTGTGCAGGTGGGGAGTGCCACGGGAAATCCATACTGATCAAGGACGCCAATTCGAATCCCGCCTCTTCCAAGAGATGTGTAAAGTGATTGGGGCGGTAAAAACAAGAACATCACCCTACCACCCACAGTCGGACGGCCAAGTCGAGCGGTTCAATAGAACATTATTAGCTATGTTGAGCCAGTGGACGGATATGGAATCCGAATGGGATGAGCATTTGGATTCCGTCATGCTAGCCTATCGGTCGGCCAAACACAGCAGCACAGGATTTACACCTTATTTCCTTATGTTTGGGAGAGAAGTGCGCCTTCCCATTGAGTTAGAGTGGGGGATCCCTGACGTGCAGAGGGGGGTGGCGAAAGAAGGCGACTTTGTGAGACGCTTGCGAGAGAGCCTCGAGAAAGCCCATGATCTCGCACGGCAGAGGCTTGAGTCGGCCCACCTCCGGCAAAAAGAACAATACGACCGCCGTTGTCACGGTGCACCCTTTGAGGAAGGGGAAAGGGTATGGCTCCACGATCCCGCTACGGCAAGAGGGAAGTGTCGCAAATTCCATCGCCCCTGGACGGGTCCTTTCCAAATCATACGGAAATTGTCCGAGGTCACGTACCGAGTGAAGAAGGTGGATAATCCTCGCCGCCGCCTAGTGGTACACTTCAACCGACTCAAAAGGTGGGAGGAAAGACCGGGAGGAGACACGGAAAAGGAATGTGAGAATACGGACGGAGTTGAAGAGACAAAAGATGGGCCAAGAGAGGCCGAGACAGCGAGGGAAAAACCGGTCGTCCGCGGAGGGGGTGGATGGAAGTTTTTCTCCATTCCACCAACACAGGAGGGCCAAGCGACTCCGGCAGCGAGAGAGGAGCCACCAGCTGAAGCGGTTATTGAGCCGACCATGCGATATCCCAGACGGGTGACAAGGGAGCCAGAAAGGTTTCAAGCCGGGCTCTGAGGAAGGAGTAATTCCGGGGGGGTGGTCTCTTTTCTTTTCGTTTCAGAGGTAAGGAGATAAAGGCGCCAACTTTCCGAGATCCGAGGACAGCGAAGGTTCCAGCTATGCTGACCGTCGCGAGGGCGCGACGCCTTTGAAAGGAGGGGGCAGTGTAGCGGAGCGCTGTCCGCTACTCAGGACATGGACTCTTGGGGGAAACCCAGGAGGTGGGGGCGTGAAGCCCTCGACGGGAGAAGGGCTTTTGGGGCCCGTTGTAAAAGAGAGAGAATAAAGGAGTTGTGGTTTGAACCTCGAAGTGAGCGAACGTTATTTTGAATATCCTTCTCCAGCGAACCGGCGCTACAACAATTTATATGTAGCGGGTTAGCAATTTCTTCGAATGAATTTTTAAAAAATTATGGTGGCATCCTCAAAATATATATCTGCTCTTGCGCACTTAATGACTAGTCAAAGAAATCTTTTCTAAGCTTCGTAATACTAACGGCTGGTGTAGCAATGGGGTCTGTTAGAAATAAGGCAACTTTACGACGTTAAAAAATAATGATGAAAGCTATCCAAAAATAATAGGAACGTTTAGCTTTTTCTTCTTCAAATCATACGCTCTCTATACGGTCAATTGTTTCAAATCTTTAGATGCACGATCTTTAAATGAACGTAATTGTGCGTACTTTTGTTATGATGAACTTTATTCTTTCAACTTCAGTTAACTCATCTCTCCTCTCGAGCGATAAAACGGCTTTATGAATTATCTCATGATCCTCTCATTTGATAAGGTGGTCTACAAAAACAATTATTGCGGCTACTTCATTGGCCAACAGCAGTAGTGACAACAAAGGCACGAGGAATAAAACACGTACAGGTACGAATTTAGATTGTTTTTCAAATATATTTTGTTGACAACGACTTCCGTGTTTCTCATTTTATATTTCAGATTTGATCTTTGAACCGATTACATTCACCTCGTTTTTCTTTTTCTATGGTATATTTTTGCACGTACCGGAATATGATTTAGTAATTTGAATAAAATAGCTGTGGCACCACAATTTTATGTTGCGGGTTAGCAATTTCTCTGCACGCATTTTAATAAACTTTTTATGTTAAATCGTATAAATTTTCTCGCGAAAAACAATTTTCATGCGTACTTCCTGTCTGCTTCACGAAATCTTGTCTAAGCGCGGTGTGTGTAATGTTTTTTGTTGCGTTATTTTATAATAACTAAGGTGAATCGTATGCTTCTTAGAATCCGTATATCCCTGTATATATTTCTTACGATTTGTATTGCTTTGGTTACTTGGCCTTAAGGCGATAGTAAGGTCATTTCATTTCTTGGCAGGAGTCAAGCTGGCTGACTTTGGTTTTAACTCGGCGAAGTAACTCTAAAGAGAATACCCTTTTTAAGCACTCTGATGTTTTCTTGTATGCGGGGGTAGTTGAAGATTAGTTACGTCTACTTATCACTGTCTTCCTTTTGTTGCCATGGGCGTTCAGGCTTCTATAATATGGCAATCGCTTTGCGCCTCGCAAACGCCAAATCAGTTTTAGCTACTCTTGATCTTAGTTTGTATCTTTTTATTTTATTTTACAGAATTGAAGGAACTGTATCACACACTGCCTTGACCTCTGGGGACCTCACAGATTGAACCCCCGCAAATCATCTAGTTGTGGTGAGTATAGTAAATTTCCGCAATTCTTGTCTGACAGCGATAATTGATGACGCTCATCTTTGCCTCATATTTTTTTCTTATTTATTTATTTTGTACATTTTGAGATTTTAGTTTACATAGGCCGTGTTTTATTTAAATAAAATATAGTTTTTCAGCGTTTGGAGATTTTAGTAACCAATATTATTGCTGGAAATAATTGTTACTCCTTGATTCCTCGCGCGTACTAAATATTTAATATTTTTGGTAGAAACTTGAAATATTTGGGTTGCATATTTGATTTTATTTGATCCTGCTTTAAGCATCGTATAGGTTAAGACAATTTTGATGACAAAGTTTGGATAAGAAGGAATGTTATACGAATTCGAACTAATCGCCGACAAGCCGACTAAGTTATTGTTGTAATAAACTCATTAACCGATGAATGGATTTCTTTTGAAAATTTTCAAGTTTAATCGTTTTAACCGAATTTAGTTTTGTGGTCTCCAGATTCCTTTCAAGTCTTGAATGACAATGTCTCACAAATATCCTCAAAATAGTGCTAAACAAATTTGATCGAAGGAAACCTTATTAGTCACTTCAGATGTCAATTATTAATTAAAGTTCTCGATTAATTAATTTCGAGAAATATTTTTAGGCACTTGTGCTAAGAAGGGAGCGTGGTAGAGTAGGGAGTTGAACCTTTGGCGGTTGATCAAAGGATTTAAGGAAAAGCCTTCCGACACATCAAACAAAATTCTGGTAGTGCTAGGTGGCCCTGGAAAGGAACTGGTCCCCATACCCTGAATGTATGTGTGAATTTCACACGCCTGTGCTCAGTCAGGCGTGAGCTTTACCGGCACCTATTCAAACAAACCTTCAGGTCAGGTGGAATCACTGAGGGAGTAATGAGTCTTGCTAAATAAATATTTTTCATGTCCTTTGCTTATTTTGCAATATATTTGTTTTTGAATGGCAGCATCTTCTTGGGTCCCCTTCCGTATTCTTTGTTTATAGTGTCAATAGTTTCGTCAAATGTTTGTTTGAAATAATTGCCATAACGTATTGTCATCTTAAATTCTTGTAATTAGTATGTTATATCTGAGTGCAATTATTAATTTTTTGTTGAAAATATTATATTGCTTTTTTCATGCTCTTGGCGATCTGCACAGGTTGCATTTGTCTGTAATTATATTTATTTACTTTTTTACTTCTATTTATCTACCAAGATGAAATGTAGAAAGCTGTACTTTTATTTTCGCATGGACCCCAGTGCCTACGAAAATAAACGACATTATTATCATTAATAGTTTCGTCTGCGTTTCGGTATAATTTCCACCAGGCGAAACTGTGGTCACTATAATCAACGAGCACGGTTGGAAACCCCGGAAAATGCCGCCATTCGTTATGCAACACCGTGGAAGTGTTCGCACCATAATTATTTTTGCCGAGTTTCTCAAAATTCCTTTAAATCAAAACTTTGAATCGCTGTTTTCATAATTTTCCGATGCGACAATCGATTGATTTTAATGACATTTTATCAAGGTCGGTACTGTCTCCTTTGATTTCTAGATTAAAGTTATAATTTGCCAAGTGTTTATCTGGGAATTTTTTTTATAATCTAATAAATTTTGCTCTGGGTCTCTGTGCAAGGTGGATGGTGTCAATCAAATCTGGAGGGTGGTGTTGGAGAAAAATTATTTGTGTGGCTGCGTCAAACAGTTGGCGTTAATTTAAAATCCTTTGATGTAGACTCTATAGGGAGCGATTTATAATCCATTCCTGCAGATCCCTGAGTAAAAGCAGAGAAATGAGAGTAGCTTAGTTTTAACCTCAGAGTGTCCAAGTTTCCGTGAATACAAATCAGGAAACTCGGAATCAGAGCTTAGCTGTAACATAGGTAGTAATTGCTAATAGCAAAAAGTAATAATGAGGGTTCATATTTTGCTTTACTCGTGATTTTTTTCACCAAATACAAGAAAAATTGTGCTGACGCAATATAAGTATAACCTAGATCGTTGGATATGAAGTCATGGGTTCTCCTTTATCGGAAATTAGTATAAATTAAAAGTACCTCTTTGGTAGGTACTCCATCTGAAACAGAATCAAGTATATTTTGCTATTGGAAAACAGCCTTTTGGCCTTAATAATTATTGATCCCTATGTAATGCCTCTGTTTGGTGGTTAATATGGTATCTCTAGTGGTACTACTTAAAAAGGCTGAAATACTCACTTCATGTTCCTCATCTTCACAATAAATTTCTTTTTATCCTTCGAAACTCACTAAGCGCTTGTAGCCCACGATATTTTAGTTTCCGCAGGGGACAACATTCCAGTAAACGCGATTTTTCTTGGTTTAAAAAAAATATTTGATAAAGTGCCCCGCAGAAAGTCGTTAATAAAACTGAAATCTTACGGCGTAGATGGCGATGTCATTTTCTGGACCAGAGAACTTTTGAGCGATCGCGTTCATAGAGTAGTATTAGACAGCGCAGTTTCCAACGAGGTTAGAGTCACTTCTGGCGTCCCTCAGGGTAGTGGCATAGGCCCTCTTGTTTTCGTTCTCTATGTGAACGATGTTAGTGAAAAAGTTGACTGCAAACATCGATTTGCTTTCGAAGCTGTAGTTCACAGGGAAATGCGTTGCAGTAAATATGGGGTTAAACAAACGAACAATCTTACTGCAATCCAAACTTGGTGCGATTCGTGGCAGCTGTAGTTAAATTGAAAAAAATGTAGTCATGAATTTCTGGAAAAAAGTAACTCTCCACAAAAGAGCTATTCAATTCAGGGTACGGAATTAGCGACTTTAGAATCCGATAAACATTTCAAAGTTAGACTCAATAACGATCTGTCGTGGAATAAAGATATTCGGGAATTAACAGATTTAGCTTACCGTAAATTGGGATTTGTTAAAAGATTACTGAGGAAGTGCAACAACAAAGCGAGAGAAATTAGCTACTTCTCCCTCTTATACCCCATTAGGAATAGCTACCAGTGTTTGGGATCCTCATGAAATGGGCATAAATACCGCGTTAGAACGCGCACAGAGAAGAGTAGCCAGGTTCGTTTAAAGCCGTTACGATAGCCTTGCTAATGTTACTGACCTCATGGAACAATTCAGATGGGAATCACTGTCAGACCATAGATTTAAATATTAACTAAACCTATTATGCAAATTCTAGAGCAGTTCATTTTCCGAAGTAAGTTAGCCATATCTTACGAACACCAACATACTACGGTAGATCAGATCATAAAAAATAAAATAAGAGAGACTGTAGAACAAATGGATTTAGCATGTCATTTTTTCCGCAATCGATAAGAGACTATATAGGCAGCGTCAGGACTTAAAAATGGGTGAGTTGATTGGTAGTGTAGCTCAATCGCTTATATGTATTCCTTGATGCATATTTCTGAATTTTACCAGTATTTATAACAGCAGGTTTTGCATGGAAATCTATTTAAAATTCTCCTTAGTAACCGTCAATTCTCCTGCATTGTGCTATGAATTTTTATTCGTTGAGAAATTCCTAATATTTCCATCGAGGTGCAGTTAATAGCTGCGATTGAATGTTCCTTTCGTACCGTTGTTGTTATTAACGGCGGTTTTGATTCAGCAGCACGAGAACATCCTCGCTAATTGCCATTTCCAGTTCGTGACCAATTTCGGAGGGAAAGGAGCGTCCGATTGATTTGTGATTATGCAGTACGTGCTCAGGAGATGTTTTCCCTGGTTGGAACCCAAAAAAGAAATTGCGATAGACAGTGTTTATCCACCATCGCGCGAAACTCATTATCAATTCATGTGATTAATCGTCCTGGCACATTCTCTCGGTCCACTCTCCTGTACAGAACCATCATTCATTGATTGCGCCACTGTCTTTTTTTACCATTATTGGCGACGTAGGTTTTTGGAAATTAAACGGAGGAGAATTCTGTTTGAACATGTTTCCCATTCAGCTTTTTTTTTCAAGATTTTCGCTCTTTTTTTTTTTAGAAGGTCTGGAATCTGTGTACAGATATCCATCGGTTTTTATCACTTTTGCCATCAAAACAACCGTTTCATGTTCCCGATAACGATTTCTCATCAGATATGATCGTGTGTGTTTGCATTCGTACTGGAAATGCGTGCGAATGATAAGAGGTAAGAGATTAAAAATGAAATGCAACAAAATCTTGTCACTCTAATCTGAAGTTTGCACTGGTTTAATTAATAGTCCATTGAATAAGTGGTTGTAAATTCCATGGCACTTTTAGGCGAGCAATAAGCATTAGCACTAACGTTTGAGGAATTCAATCACTCACGGTCATGATGGGAACCGTTGCTTGTATTAGTGATCAGCCAACTACATGCTTGGTATGACCAGTGGGAAAATATAATTGTTATTGAAAGTGAATCAAGCACTAGTTCCTGTTTATGTGAAAATTTTATTCCATAGGTTCACCTCGTTTTTTTCTGTCGTTACATGATCATCGAGGATTGAAAATTGTTGTTAAAATGCTTTGTTTAATGAAATGTTTCATTAAGAGTTATATTGTTTATTTTCCATTATTTAAAAATGTATTGTTGGTCCCTCTCTATGGAAAATAAATTTATTATGATTAACAAAAATCATGTGACCTGCTTAGATACACCGAATAATCTCTCTCATGATAGAAAGGTGGGGGGACCTTAAGATAAGTATTTAAGAAAGGCACCGAAAGTACTGCTACTATTAAAATACGGGCGTAACGATGTATTAATGCACATTAAATCATTACGACCCTCTGGTGCCTTTCTCATTATCAATGCTCTAATTACATAAATAGGATATAATTCCATTATATTCATTGCGTGGTATAAAATGTAATATAATCTGTGAAAATTCACACTTTTTGTCATCGCGGATTATATGTTGAGCCTGATGGGCTTAAAATTTTACGGTAATTGGGCAAACAAACCGTTCATTTTGGAAGCAAAGGTTGCAATTTTCAATATTTATCTAGAATTCAAATACAATTAAGTTTTTTTTATTAAGTGATTAGATTGGCGTTACCTTATTTGGTGACCTTATCTTAAAATTCATTTCAATGAGCGTTAAGTACGGAGTCCGCTTTTTTTTTTATCCGTATGATGTGCATCGATATGGAAAATTCGACTCCAAAAATTTCTAAGTGGTATCGTGAGATTTGGAGCAAAAATTAGAAATTTCCAGTTAACCGCGTCAAAGGATAACCGAATAAATCCGAGCGCGTGAAAAGGATTAGTCATAATTTCTTCAGAAATTCTAGTTTGATTACTTCCAATGTATTATAATACCGATTAATTTCTCAAAATATCGCTGTGTAATCACAATTTTGCTGATGGCAGGGATTTTGTTACAATCTGGAGATTTTAAGGAAAATCCGTCACAAATAATTTAGATATCGTTAATTATTTATCCTGAACGTACAAGGGGCATAATGCCACATTCGTTTCGTTCTCAGATTAGTTTTTCCTTTGAGGCGTGGTACTTATTTGCTTTTATCCTTTCACGAGGTTTGGTACTTATGCGTTAGTAAATATATAAGTTTTTAGAATAAGATAAATTTAAAGAGTATCGTGGTTTTTCAACAAAATGTGATTACCTTAGAAATCCAGCCGTGGACAATGTGATGAAGCCATGGTCATATCTCTAACATATATATATTATAAAACCTAACCATAATTGAAGTCAGTTCTATTTATTATTACCTCTTTTATATTAACCAACTTGAAAGGAATGATTTGAGCGAGTTTGAGTGATTGAACCTTGGAATCCGTCTGATTTTAGGAAAGTTATTCTACTCCTACTGCCCTCAGTACTGCCTCTTTAGCTTAGCGTTGCTCTTTCCAGGATATGAATAGGAATTAGGGGCAAGAATTCCTATTGTGCTTTGGACCTCTACGTAACCCTGCCTTTAGTTCGCGCTTCAACGTGGTTTTTAAAATAATGTTCTTACCGAAGAATTCCCGCTATGAACCATGTGATTAAGATAATTTCTTTATAATATGTTGATTAAAGCCAGGGACGCCGACTTACAAAAAATATTGGGGGGGCCCAAACCGGGGATCTTTCCCCGGGAAATTTAATAAGTAGTGAGTTTTAAGTTTTTAAGCATTTCAGAAGAGTCATATGATAAACATTAGAACAATAAGAACCTTAATCTCGATATCTGGACACTCCGGGGAAAATCGACAAGCCTGACACTTTTTTCCTCACACCCATATCGAATTATTGAGGGGGCTCGGGCCCCCTCAAGCCCCATGGAGTCGGCGCCACTGATTATTTAAAGCATAATGTAAGTCAGTTCTGTTTATATTCAACTCTATTCTATCAACATCTTGAAAAGAATAATTAGGGTGAGTTTGAGTGATTGTACCATGGAATCCGACTGATTTTTGGAAAGTTTTCTACTCCTACTGCTCTCGGTACTGCCTCTTTAGCTTAGCGTTGCTCTCCCCAGAACATGAATAGGGATTAGGGGTAAGAACACTGTGCTAGAGACCTTTCCGTAACCCTGTCTTTAATTCGCGCTTCGGCGTGCTCCTTGGAGCCATTCTTAGACAAAGAAGACTCCTCAGATGCTCAGGCCGAGGAGAGAGCTTCGGGTGTAAGCTGGGCTGGAGTGTCTACATTAACTTTGTCTGGCTCTCTCGTCGTTCGCGGGGTAGGCGGTAATACTGCTCCCGCGGGAGGAGGTGTAGACAAACAAGACGACCCTTCGACGGAACCTTTCTCTCCCCACTATGTTCCTTATCAGCTTCGAGGCGGCTTTCATCCCATGAGTATAAAAGCCCCTATACACATCCAAGTATAAGTAATCTTTCCTTTGCTCGCCCTTTTTTGATTTTAGACACATTATTTAACGAATCAAAGGTTTTCTCCATCAGATACGGGAAATATCCTGGCGAAAAATATATTTCAAGGGGGCCTCCTCCTTTTTTGAAGGGTAGGAATTAGGTTTGACGGGTGATTGTATTCATATTGTGGCTAAAGTGTTTGCAAATTTTTGGGTTGGGATTGGGTTCAAATCCTGACGGAGGCAGAGAGTTTTGCAGAAGTTCCCCGGTCCTTGCTTGAGTGCCGTGTAAAGGGGTTCCTCAGGTAGAGTTCCACTTTGACCGTCGAATGGGACGTTAAGCTGTGGTCCTCGAGGTGTCTGTCATTGAGAGCAGGCCAATTCCGACGCCGGGTTTTTCTCCACCGTTTCTTTCCCAGCCTTCTTTCCACTTTGTTTACGCTGGGTCTTTCCATGTCACATCTTGCGAAGTATGGAATCAATTGTCAGACGTTGTGAAAAATCTGAAAATTCGAGTCAATTCAAAAAGAAATACAATGAAGTATTGATTGGTGTGTAATAAATATTGTAAGTGATGTGAATATTCTGATGCAGTTAACAAAATCAGATGTTTTACATATGTACTCATGCATTAGCCTTGCTGATAAATATTTTATTACATTTTGTCAAAAATTATGTCGCATTATGTAATATCGATGTATCATGTAAAGCTTCATATTTTATGTAATGTATGGTCATGTATTATCCTAAGGGACACACCAAATCCTATATCAAGGTTAACATATTAAGTTAGGTTATACGCCGGTTTTCTTCCTCCTTGGTTCGGTGTTAAAATTTATTGAAAACGGATTCTTTTACTAATGCCAAGCAATAGGAAAAGTATATTTTTTCTATTCCAGCACTAATTGAATTAAAAAAAAAACACGAAATTACTTAGAAATTTTGGCTTAATAGAGACTTAAACTCGTGCCTTTAGGGTGAGAGGAAAGTACCCTTCCGATATTTTGAAGCTTTCTTTGCGTGATTTACGCCTTTTTTTATTTCGCTGGGAAACGCATAAATTTTCCCTCGAGTACGTATTCAAATGAAATACTTGAAATTTGATATTTGTGATCCATTTATCAAAATAATGACCCCGAAAACGTCCTCTTTCACTGATATGATCTAAATATACGATCCAATTAGCGCATGCTATTTAAGGACATGTATCACTCTTAGGATTGGGTGCCGTTGGCAGTTTGCTCAATATATTATGTTTCTGTGGACTCATTAAAACACTCCATTGGGGAAATTAATTTAGTCAGTAGTCATTGCCTGTGGAATAAAATTAGATATGACACTGATTTAATTGAAAATTCTTTATAACATTTAAAATAAATAATTTTTACAATGCAGCGGTTACAATACAACTTTTGGAAACCGTTAGAAGTGTAGAAAAAATATTTTTAGCATCCAATAATTAAAGCAACTATTTCTACCTACTGGTACAATATTTTTTCTTGATCAGCCCAACACGCTCAACCTATCACAAATTTAATTTTTTCCATGAATCTATAATTAAGGGAGCTCCACGATAGGTTTAGCAAAGTATCAGAAAAATTAAAACTAGGAATTTATAGATTTTTAATTTTTTTAGATCACTCTGTCCATCACATCCACTTTTCATTTCGTTCTGGGAAAAACGAGTTTTCTATGGTAACATATCAACAAACCCAAGCAAACGTGGTAGTCCCACGAATTGTGTCATTCTGGCATGGGCTTTTTCAATCAGTTCTTACTTTCGTTACTTTACCTAAGTAGTTTTATATTCATTTCTATCATTACATCCACTTTTCATTTCGTTCTGGGAAAAAACGAGGTTTCCATGATAACATATCAATAAACCAGCAAATCTGGTGATACCAAGAATCTTTCGATTCCGGCTTGAACGCATTCTAGCAATTCTATCTTTCCTTCTGTAAATGGTGTATTCGCTGGCATCTGCGGATTTGTGCGTGGGCAAGGATCGAGTGATTCAGGATTTGGACTTAGCTCATAGTGTGTTATACTCATTTTGATTTCCCTTACGCACCCTCCATAGCTGGGTGGCCCAAAATTCCTCCTTTTATTCGCCTTGAATGAAAGCTTCCGCTCTAGTGATTTCCTCTCCTTTTTGTATCAATTCCTATACCCCCGCAACGCACGCGCCAACCTGTCAATCAAAAACCGACTTCCCTCTGCCTATTTCTTGAAGATTCCAATTTTCCAACCCGCTTCTTCTTCCAACATCCTACCGTGGGTAGACTTCTCATCGCGAAATATCCTCGAAGGGCACTCTAAATACCTCCCAAAATATTATGTTTACTACCTGCATTTATCGTTGGGTGGTCGGCTTGAAATTAATTATTTATGTCTTTGAGGTATGGAGAGTGATTCGAAGAAAGTTTTAAGGGAAAGCTCATTTTATACGTTGGTTTGTTGCGTTAATGAGGACGCGTCACTACCGTTCAACCACTTGTTTTTTTCGCCACGATTTTCTCGTTTCACCATTGTAGAATTTTAGCTTTTCCCAGCGTATGCTCTGCAGGAATAGTTATCGGGTTTCCCACCGGCTGTAGATTTGGGTCACACGTCCCAACGTTTCGATGACCAAGTCCGCCATCGTCTTCAGGGTCAACAATCGTTTGCGTTTTGGTCAAGAATCCTAATATTGATTGCGATATCTCCACTGCACAAACGCTCAACAATCGCACACCGAATCAAATCCGCTCAACTAGTAGCCCTAGTAGTACTAGATGCGAGGATTTGATTCGTTGGGCGATTGTTGTGCGTTTGTGAAGTGGAGGTATCGATTGGTTTGACGCAGCTCTCCATTCCGCTCTCCTATCCGCAAACCTTTTCATAGCGACGTATTTCTTCTCTTTAACATCCTATACAACCTGTCCTATGTAACTCATTCGGGGCCGTCCCTTGCCCTTCTTCTCATCCACCTGTCATCTTACCTTTTTTTTCATCAGGCCGTCATGTCTCATTTTGTGGCCAACTAAGTTGTCCCGTCTTCTCCGTAGGATTTTAGTAGACGTCTCTTTTATCCCACTCTTCTCAGCTTTTCCTCATTTATTACTTTGTTAAACAATTTATTCAATCTTCTTGAAATGTTCAGGGTATGTAGAGGTGAGTGTGTATCTCGAATGTGAAAACTTTACCTCATTATACTATATCAGATGTGAAATTCTTAAATTTTATAATTCATGAAAATGTTGACTAAGGTCTAATATAGAGGAATCAGGGTTTTTGGACATTTGAACGAGCAATAACCGTGAGAATACTGATCCGGAAAACGTTTAGCACTAGGCAGGTGGGCTTTTTATTCATCGGCCGATATTCTGGGATAATTTTCAGTTAATTCAAAACTATGCTCCTCTCATTTAAATATTTGCAAAGGTTTCCAACCCCCTTGTTATTCTCAATTTTCCCTTTATTTTTCCTAAAAATTGGAAGGCGATACTTTATTTTAAGGCGAAGGTACAGTGGCGTCCTTTTTTAAGGGTTCAGTGCATATCATGAATGGGTTGAAAATCGAATCTTTTTTCTGAGTTTGATTTGATGAGAATTCCTACGACAAAACTGCGTTTCCGTGCGATAATTACGTTTCCTCTTTGCGCGTTCACACCCCCCATTACTTTTTTTTGGGTTTTCCCTGTCGCAGAAAATTCCATTCTCTTACTCGAAAATTCGCAATTTGGGAACCGCGCTTCATTCCATGTCTGTTCAAATGGTTTGTTGATCTCAATATGGGTGATATTGCGCAGTCGTATTGTTAAACTTGCTCCAAGCTCTCGTTTAATTAAGCTCAATGACTAATTGTTTTAGGCAATTGTAATTGAACATTTTCGTCCAACCCAATTTTTTTAATATTCGTAAAAATCCAGAGAATCCATAAATGGTCTAAGGGCTTGGATATCCAAGAAAATCCGTTTTCATGTAAACTGCATGGTGCATAAAAAATTTTTGCGTTGCCCTAGCTTAGTAACTAAGGAGTTGCGATCCCATATTTATAGGACAAAACATTATTCAAATTGTCTTCCCTACCACCCCAGGAAGTATAACAGATTCCAGTGTTGTTTTGAAATTTGCGGGGATTGTTCCTTTCAAATAATATTTTTTTGCAGGAACTTTATTACTTATCGTGCGTAATAATTGATCTGGTGGTCACGAGAATTCTTGCCTTAGTTTTAAATAGTTTTCTGAAAAATCTACCTCTCTGTAAACAATAAATTCCCTTGCCGAATATAGACTGCAGGATCTACATCTATGCTTTCATTGGTGAAACTTAGAACCGTTTTAATTACTATTATCATAGTTGTTTGTGTTTGTTCGTACTTTTCATCGGCTATTCGCCAAACGAAGCTTTCTTGAAATTAGTAAAGGAACAGGTAGTAGGTAATGCACTTGAAAAATATAATGTATGATCAAGTAATGAATGTGAATTAATGTCATTAAATAACATTCGCCAACAATATAAAAACACTTTTCAATAATTCTGTGAAACGGAATAAAAATCTTAGGATATTCTAGAGTATTTTATACTTTCAATCGATGAAATCAAATTTTCCCAAGTTGAAAAATCATTCCATGAAAACCTTGAATGTAAGGCGCCTTTGAAAAATGAATGTAAGGCGCGACTTTTGAACATTTGAACGAGCAATAATCGTGAAAATAGTAATTGGGAAAACGTTCAGCATTATAAGTGCGAGACTTTTATTCAACGGCCGATAATCTGGTATAATGTTCAATTAATTCGAAACTAGATTCCCCACTGTAGTAATTATATGCAAAGGACTCCAACTCCATAGATAAACTCAATACTATGAATACAGTTGCTCATGTTAGTAATTAAGCTTTTGAAAGGTAGCTATTGGTTCACTTCGCAATCCAATGAAAACTTACAAAGTGGCATGAAATATAACTCTATTTTCAAGTATCTCCAAGCCGAGGATAGTTGTACCGTAGACATAAAAATCACGTTAATATAAAATAAAAATTACACATTGTATTGATCATGTCTAATGCGGGAGTTTTATCCAACTGCCCATATTCTGGGAATATATTCAGTTCATTCAAAACTAGATTCCTCGTAGTAGTAATTATTTAAAAGGTCTCCAACCATCTAGTTAAACTCAATGCTATTAATACAGAAGCTGATGGTAGGAGCTAGAGCAAAGGAATTGGGCAAACATTAACCTCGTTCGTCCCATAGGGGTAGGTACTCACGGGGGAACAAAGGTGCATTATCCCATGAGGCCAGCGCGGACGATCCGCCGTAACGTAACCTTCTCACCACCTCATATATTGTCTAATTTCCCTACGGGATGGTTTTATTCGAAGCAATTCAAGTTCCGAGTCGTATTTTCTCCTCGTAGCGTAGTGTTTGACTATGTACCTGAGTGAAAGTTCATGGTTACCTACTCGAATTTGTCTAGAGCAATGCAGTGAGCGTAATTTTAATTTCATGTTGATGTGGTTTTATCACTACGGTAAAACGATGCTCAGCTCGGCGATGCTTGGAAATGTATTCATCATCTTTGATCCTGTGTATGACATGCGGCACGAATAGGTGGAAGTTCTTATTATAAGTTAATTGAAACATTGCAGTAACACGACGCGTTTTGTTGTTACAACAACATTATCTTTAGCTCTTGATAATGTTCGTGTCAAGGCCGTATCGAGGATTTTTTTTTCTGGCGAGGGCACAAAAGCCTGACTGGCAAACAGTCTTCTTATATTTGTGATGAAAAACAACATACAACAATTATGGTACGAAATATTCTCTTTATTTTTATATGGAAGTTATTACTATGGAAATAAATGATTGAGCTCCGTAGTAAACAAAAAAGACAAACGTTCTGGTCACTGTATTAACAATATTGTTTATTTTTTAAGCGTCTGGGGTGGTGGGCACGATCCCCCGTGATCGCCCCCCTGAATCGGCCTATAGTTGCAACGGCGGATCCAGAGTTCTTTCTGGGGGGCACAAGGGGCTGCCAAGTCTTCTCATATTTGAAATTAAAAACAAAATATAACAATTACTGTAGAAAATATTCCCTTTATTTGGATATGAAAGTTACAATTATTAAATTAATATAAATGATTGAGAATACTTGATAAACAAAACAAACGTAATGGTTACTGCGTTAAAAATCTTTTCTATTCTTTCATCGTATCGGGAGGGAAAGTGCCCCCGTGTCCGCCCCCCCTAAATTTGCCAATGGTTGTTGTGAAAACGAAACGCGTCGTGTTCTAATAAATCCAGTGGAAATATTTCAATATTTCTGTAAGCAAATCTTTGATCCCGTTTGTAAGATTTCATTGAATTGTGCAGGGAACCATCCTTTCAAAAGTTAAATTATTTATTTTTGCCTATTTTAGTCATTCCAGAAAATCGGCCATCTTCGTTTTTTCCTTTGATTTCTCAACCCTATCTATTCGTTTACTCCGTGCCAACACGAGGATATTTTGTGGGCAGTGCCTGCCGATTAATTGATTTGTAAATTTTTACAGAGAATATTTGTTCTGATCGCACATAGTTTAAATTTCATTATATGTTTACTGCACATGTTTATTGGGCCATTCACTTTACATGTTTTGTCGGTAAACTGATTGGTATTGATAAATTGAAAATATATACTGAACGGCGACTATGAAAAGGGCAGATTACTTTTAAAAATCCGTTTCCACATGTATTTTTATGCATAGGCGCAGAGCTTCTCTAAGCGGTATTCCCGCTCAATATTCTGCGGCCCACAGGCTTTAAACATCAATCAAAACATGAAGTATACCATCAAGTCACGTGAGAGAGAGAGTTTGGTAAATATCGGTGCTTCTCTATTAGTTTAGGGATTTGCTGACCCAGGGGGAAAAGGGATTTATTTGATGGCTGGCGAGTAGATGCCAGTTTTAATGGATATTGTGTTTTACGATCGGATCTAGCGAGCAGGGTAAAACATTTTTCTCCAACATTTTTCGTTTATACTAGCAGTATTCTACGTATCGTCATATTTGAGCCAAGAGCAGGCTTACTTGTATTTTTAGGTAAACCAGTGGGGATAAGCAATTCTAGCTATTCCTCGCGAGGAGCAATTTTTTTTTTTCAAATAAAAGAACAGGATTTTTCGGCGTATATCCTGGAAAATGTATTTGGGAAATGCTTACGATGTGGGTAGTTGCAGTTGATGAAAAATGATGGCATAAACTCATTCGGATGTATAAATTAAATCGACTCGTGAACGCACCTTTACTAACGACCAGCTGTTGTTATACATAATAGGACATTTTTTCGGAAGCTATAAATATAGTTAATTAATTTACTTTCAAATTCCTTTTTCACCGAATATTGAAGATGCCTCGGTTTTATCTCTCATGTCGTCCTTCTATCGTTGAAGTCTTACATTATATCCCTACTTCAGAGGAAATTCCTTCTCCATATCTGCATGTAGTGTATATGCTCTAATTTGTGGGCGGGTTGTGCATCCTCATGATAGAAAATTAGAATGATAACTAATTGTAAGTTAAACAAGTCTAAAAAATTCTCACGTTATAACATTATTATATTATGTTATATTATAATGAAAAGTAAAGAAAACTTTGTAATTCCACATAAATCGCAATTTATGTAGAATCACAAAGTTTTCTTTACTTATCATTTAGTTATTCATGTTAGGTAGATTCCATAAGCAACGCCTGAAACACCAGTGTACCATTACCAGTACGATCAAAAGGTAGTCCGCGTGAAGTAGCCTGACGAAAGATAGTCCCCGTTAAAGTATCAAGTAAAATCAAAGAGGTTGTAAATATCTGGAGGGGGCACCACTGGTTTCGAGCGTGGAGCGAAGTGTGGACGGAATGGGTGGGTTTGGGTAGGACAAGCCCACTTTGACCAAAACATTGACAATCCCATTAGGGTCCATGCTTACTATTTGGTGAAAATTTTGGTCATAACTCGGTAATACATTAAAATGAACTATGGAACGCACAAATTAAACCTTTTTTTCTTACCTCATTGGTAGGCTTCGCGAAGTTATGACTCAAGCATCATTTCCCAGGGAAAAATTATTATCAATCTCCACGGTTACGTTCTATTACCAGCTCAAATAAAGTAAAATTTTACGAGAGTAAACTAGTCTTTTACCTGCACTTATACTGGTATCGAATTTCATTATAGCCAAAGGAAATTAACAATTACAGTAATAAAGTATATTTTCAAGGATATCCCCACCAGTAAAGTGGCTAACCGACTCAGAGAACTTGTAAATTAATAGAAGCATCGCGAATGATGGAAAATATCCTATGACAGTAATAGCAGTAGCAGCAGTAATAGCAATTAGTAATAATTATGGTAGCATTTTTCACTTCGTGTAGTTCATTTTCAGAGCAAAACTTAGCCACCTCAAAATATCAGTCGGAGACCAACTCCAAAAATTGTCAAACTAAGACGGCGGAACTTTGGCCTCGCCAAAAACTTGGAAACAGCGCCTTCAGATATTTACAACCTCCTTGAGTAAAATACTCTGTTGGAATGGACGCGGGTAACCCTAACAACCATCTCGTTCTTGGAAACATTGAGTAAATAAAAAAATGCATGTTAGATGAAGAAAAATATCCGATAAACTGTGAGGAGAAGTAGAGGGAGCAGGAATGGGAAGTGAAACGAATCGAAAATGTTTCGTTTCGACCCGGAGGGAAACGAAAATACGAGGCCTAGATTTAGTTTCGTTCCTGCACGAAATTAAAATCACCTAGGAGTTTAGTTTCGACCAGGGACGAAACTTTACTCCCAGGAACGAAACTAAATTAATCGAAACTCCGCTGCTGAGTGGAGGGGGATAAGGGAGAATAGTTGTTTCGACCCATTGCGTTTGACATACGTGTAAAGAGGTTAATAAAACGAGCTTAAAAATCAAATCGCCAGTTTTTGTTCACCGTTCTCCTGCTAGTGGTAAAATTATAAGTGCCCCATGCATCTAATGGCGGTAGGCCGAACGTGTACCTCAATCAACCTTACTTCGTCGGTGGGTGTGTCGAAACTTAACTGTTCACGGGTGGTTGAAGGTGAAGCACGTGGTCCCTCCGGTGCCAAACATTATCTGCGTTTCGTCCCAAAGTTTTAGTTTAGTTTCGACCCAAAGTAGTTTTGACACTGATTTCGTTTCGACCCTGAGTTTAGCTTTCAGGGTTTAAATCCATTTTGTTTCGTTTCTTCATTTCGCTCCCGGGAACGAAACTATTGAAATATTTAATGGTTTTGATTTTCGTTTAGTTTCTATTGCCATCCATGAAAGAGAGGAGTGTTTATGGATGGAATGAAGGGAAACGGGAAATACGAACTCAAGGAAGGAATTAATTTGAAGATTATGGGGCGTGCATCAGCGAGAGATAATATTTGCGAGCCGGCTTCTGCATGAACCCACTTCACCAAGCAGATTAAGTCTGGCAATAACAATAATAAAACCGGCGGAGAAGCGTCTGGTGCTGCTAATAGGCTGCCGTGAATAAAACTCTCGACGTAAATCCCATGGAAGGATTAAACCGCGGTAATCACGCACTCGCGAATGGCGATAGCAAGCGAAAAATTTCGCGGTCGTGTCGTCATTGCAAAGAGAGCAGACGGAAGGAGTCTTTTGGGGGAGCTTTAAAATCCTCATCATCCGACGACGAGGCTGCTCCACTCCCGCGCACCACGAATTATTCCCGCTTTAAAAGCGGCTCCGGCGGCTTGCCTAGCAGCCGGAATGAAGTGGTGGCACTGTTCTGCCGGCATTAAACCTCTCCCTAATTCGTAAATCAATTGCCGACGGCATGACAAGGGGGAGTAGAGGGGTGGTTTGAGCTGTGAATTGGGTCGGACGCGAATAAATGTGTGGCTATGGCAACAGGGAGATCTCTATGTGCTGAGAAGTTTATTCAGGGATATCTCTTGCTTCGGGGCTGTGGAGGAGGATGGGAGCGTAAGCGCTCCCGCCGAATTTCGGCCGAGATTTAAATACACTAGATCCCCTAAAATAAGGGAAAGGGAGCGTCTCGCCCATAGGCGGATTTAGGGGGGGAAGGAGGCACCTGTCCCCCTCCCAGACGGTCAAAATATAGACAAGATTTTTAATACGGTCCAGTTATCATTACATTCGTTTTGTTTTCTAACGTATTTACTTGTGTAAGCCGCGCCCTCGAGTATCCCGCGCACCACCATTTTTGGGCCGGCTTGTGAGGAAAACAAAACTTCCTAACGCTTTTTGGGTGCAGTCTAATATAGGAACTCGCGATTCGATGCTAAATCGTTAAATTTACGTTTACATGACTAATAAGGTTAAATAATGTTAGATATATAATTCCTGCGAAGGTTTCCTAGTTTCAATGCTCTGGAGAAATAAACGATAAGAATTTGAAGGAAAATGGAACGCGGCTTACGTTCAAATTTGGAGGATTCGTGTAAGCCGCGCACCCCCATTTTTTCACTGGTATTTCTGGAAAAAAGGTATGCGGCTTCTACGGGTAAATGCTATTACGGAGCCTCAATGATTTAAGCCTTGAGACCAAGTCAAGACGACATATTTGCCAGTCATTGGTAATTCGCTTGTCAGCGCTCGAAAAAATATAAATCGTCCGTGTGGAAAAGAGGCTCAAAAACTGTCGTTATTATGTATGTAGCTGATTAATATTTTCATATTAATAACTTTTATATTAAAATAAAGAGTATAGTTCGTGCTGCAATTGTTGTCTGTTGTTTTTAATCTCAAATATGAGAAGACCATTTGCCTGTCAGACCCTTGTGCTCTCCTCGCAGAAAAAATCCTGGATCCGCCTTTGGTCTCTCCCGGTAGGCGAGATGAATAAGGCTCTTTTAGGGATGATGAGACTTTGCATCAATGTTCAATGGGCGCGAATGCCTTTATAAATGTTCTAAGAGGACCATCAATTTCAATTTCCACATAGACCTAGTTTGATAACAGCGTTTAGTTCCAAAGCCTATTGTTTCCAAGTATTTCTTTCTGCGCCGGATACCATATGCTCGCTGTATATTCAAGTTGTGGCCGAACGAGTCGTAATAGCATAGTCTCTTTTACTTTCTCACAATCAGCCGAAAATCTACCCACCATACGGTTGGCGGATCCTAGCTTCTTCAGGGCTCCGCCATAAATATTTCTTAAACATATTCCCTGAGATAGGTTCGAAGATATCTCTTGCATGACGATCATCTCATTAGCTCTCTCCTATTCATGAACGCCTATTCTTTTCCTACGCAATTCTCCTCCCCATGTCCTTACTGCTATCCGTCGATATCAGGGAGATCTCTATGTGCTGGGAAGTTTATTCAGGGATATCTCTTGCTTCGAGGCTGTGAAGGAGTATGGGAGTGTAAGAGCCCCCTCCGAATTTCGGCCGAGATTTAAATACCTCAGCCCCCTCCCCCCAAAAAAAAGGGAAAGGGACCGTCTCGCCTTTTGGGCGAGATGAGCAAAGCTCACTTTTAGGGATGATACGAATTTTCATCAATTCCTTATGGGCACGGGTGCTATCATATATCTTCGAAGAATACTCTCAATATAGAAAGATCTAGAAGAATAGTAGTAGTAGTAGTTTTAAAAACTTCTCTCGGTCTAGCAATTAAAGTTCTAGTCTCTCTAGTTTCTCTGACTCTAGTTTTTAATTTTGATTTCGATATAATCAAATTCCACAAACTTTAGGTTAGTTCCGTCCGTATTTCCTCAGATGTAAAACTAATCGCGTGACCTTGTTACGAACAATGTCGAAATTAATTATGTGTGCTCTTAAAATATGTGAAAATTACCTTTCTGTTTTAAAAATATGTTGGAATTCTACCAGAAAGTCTGAAAATAATTCATCGCACAAAAATACAAAATACGAACGAACGAGAGGAGTTTTACGTGCACTAAAGCCATTATTTTCCCTCTCATTCAGAATCGTAGCTTTGATGAGATCCCTGACCTTATGCTGGCAAAAAATATTCGTATCGTACCGGTAAATAGGTTTACATGTAGCATTTTGCGAATTGCCTCGGGCTATGAACCCTCCCCGAAACTCCCTCTGCCATGCACGATTATTATTGAAAAACTCGTACCAGACCGGTAAATGGGTTTACATTTATCATGTTTCGAATCGCCTTGGGCTGTAAACCGTTCTCCAATCTCCGTCTTCAATTCCCGTGGCGAAGCCTGCTCCCGGTCATTTCAATTTCTATCTCCTCTTCTGTTTCTCCCTATTCACCGCTTACATATATAGCGTTCTCCCCTCTATTGTTGTTTTATTCCTCCCCTTCTCTCTCAGTTTTCTCTCTATCCAAACCCTCCCCCTCCTTCTTATCTTAGCTAGACTAAGGGAATGCTAAAATATACGATTATTATTGTAATCGATTCATATACCTCGATGTTGAAAGTGCTGTTAATACTTAATCATTGTTATAATTGCTCTTATAATTAAAGAATTCTATGGATTGAAGTAGGCTTCCATGGAGCATTGAAGAAGTTTCCGTTTTCCTCCAAGCTACCCAAGTACTTGAATTGCTCTATCTGCTCAAGCCTGAATTGTGGAGCCTGCAACTCCGTCGCCGATTGGCTAATCAACGCCTGATCATTCGCGAACCTCACTGATTTAAGCATCACGTATATGCGTAACGAAATGGAAATGATTTTTAAAGTCTCCATAGTTCTTCGGTTGATTTTTACATTTACTTACCATCAAGGGCAGATCCGGGATTTTTTTTTGGGGGTGGGGGGGGAGGCACAAGGGACTGACAAGCGAACGATCCTATGGTTTTTGAGATTAAAAGCTATGTACAACAATTACTGAACGAAATATTCTCTTTATTTTAGTGTGAAAGTTATCAATTATGTGATATTAAAAAATTGAGGCTTCGTAATACAAAAAACAAAACGTAAGTATTAATAACCATATTAAAAATATTGTCTATTTATAAAGCGTCTAAGGGTCGTCACGTGACCCCGTGCCCCCTTCCTCCCCTAAATCCGCCTACGGTTATCTCCATTCAGTTTCATTCTATAGAATCTACTGTTTCCATAAATAAAAGTCGGAAAAGTAAAACTTTACGTCCTTATTTCCTTTAAAACTTTAAGGGGGGGGGGGAACGTACTCCTGTGCCCCCCATAAATCCGCCTATGCTTGCCCTTAAGTTAAGGAATTAAAAAAATTACGTTATAAGAAAGGATGCGTTGTTTCAGAGGTCAGAGGTTTTGAGCTCTAGTCTTGTTATAAATAACGCGCTGCGCCTCCCAATTAGTGGAAACTGTTGGTATTAGAACAATAGGCCTCGCGGGGCAAACTCTTATGTAAACGCGGATTGAAGTACATTCGTATCTTGTGCGGCCTGCGTATAATATGGAGGGTAATAGGTTCGTATATTATTCTCGGGAGCGGCTGAAATCAAAGACGAGCTTAGCCGAGAGTTTCTTGCACACCCGCACCGGGTATTAAATTGGATGAGGGTATGAACTCGGGCATGTGGTTGAACGAGTCAAACTTCCTTCGTCGCGGGTCCTATATCAGTTCCCGTCGTCGAAATTGGGATGAATTTGAATGGCTGGGGAGGGAGAGAGCAAGTTGAGGAGTGAACTAAGGTTCGCTGAAATTCAATTCCCAATTATCACATACCGTGTAGAACTCGGGGTGGGATTGGTTGGAACAGGAAGATTTTGCATTTTGATTACCTACTGCGGAGTTTAAGTGATCATTTTACATTTTAATTGCCACATTTATACTGACGCCGTATATACTTCTTAAATATCTCTCTATATCTTCTTTATTTTGATATCATTATACACTAAGGCAAGGGTCTCGAAACTTTTCAATATTAGGGCCACATTAAATATTTCCCAAATTTATGAGTAAGTTAGTGTATAACCATGGAAAAATTAAAAAAAAAATATCTTTCTGGAAAAAAGTAGGGTAAACTAAATAGATTCCTGCCTTTAGTATTATGCTACCAAATTATTGGGATGAATTATATTGTCGTTTTAACTTCAAAATTTCATTAAAATCAGGTTCCAGATTGATTTCAAATGGTCATCAGATAAATTTGCTCGATTTCCTAGATTTCACATAAGCATACGTACACATAGCAAACAGTAGCCCCAGCATTGAATAATTCAGCAATTCCAGCCGAACGATATTTTTTTTTAAGGCCCTCAGGGATTTGATTGACTGGCCGGAGGTTTCACTCGGGTCATAGTTTGGAGACCTCTGCACTAAGGTATTACCTTACGTCAGTACTTCGGCGTTGCTTTCTTCTCTGAGATATGTTATGTGTCATCGGTGTGGTCCAATTGTGAATTGTAGACACTGCTATATTATGTTTCAGTTGCATTGACATCAAATGAATTCCGTGACTCTTTTTTTCTTCACTACTTCATTTTTTGGGATATGTCTTACTGTATTCCGAGTTGAAATCAGGTTTTTCCGTAGCTGGTTAATCTGTTTTTCCAAAGAGCTACATAATTTATGTATCAGTTATTTTTAATGACCGTAAAGTGATTTCGTTCTGTGCGTACGAAAGTTAGTAGTAGATCGTCAAGTCCTTTGAGAGTGATTATCTTGCTCATGGGTTTCGCTTATGCCGTCCTCTCTTCAGCATCTTGAGTGAAGGTCGCATGCATCCCTTTAAAATTCGGCATGAGCCTCTAAAAATATCCCACCAAAGGTCGGGTCTTGCATTTCCGTTGCGTCACGTACACTATTAACTGAGATTAACTGTTCACCCGTTCATGTCGGTTGGTGAAAAATATTTCTGTGTGTGAGAAAGCTGGTGGAGTTCTCAGTTGCTTGTGCAGCAGGGACAGAAGAATACGGAGCAGTAAGAAAATGAGGAGAAGTAATGAGTTGGTAAATTAGGCGTTTATTAATAAGGAAGATCTAATTCTTCGTTAAAACTTTCGCGGGTGCTCGTCATGTTGAATTAAAACTTTTGGGCTATGTCGCCGCGTCAGATTTTGGGTGGCCCCAACGTTTCCCGACCGATGCTGGTCGCTTTCTCAAGGGAATCTGGTTCCCTTTGAGATTCCCTTGAGAAAGCGACCAGCATCGGTCGGGAAACGTTGGGGCCACCCAAAATCTGACGCGGCGACATAGCCCAAAAGTTTTAATTCAACAAGGAAGATCTAATTAGAATGTCATTATGAAGGATATAACTTCAAATCTATCCTAGGGAGTACTTATAATAAATATTTTTGGCTAGCTAGGTAGAAGCTAGGATTCGTCAAGTGTGTTGCGGGAAGATTTTCGGATTAAAAAGCAAAAGAGAGGTGATACTCCACATTCGTCCGGCTACGCCTTGAATATGAAACGAGCATGAGGGATCCGACGCAGAAAGACTCAATTCGTGAACATAATAAAGAACAGGGAAAAGCCACGCGAATCGTCAAAAACTCGGAGGCTGCGCGCTAGGCTGATATTGCTTGAGAAATAAAGAATGGATGTCTTTAAGAGCGACTCGAAGAACGCCATGTAGGAATCCCACTATATTTCCTGGTCCTGCGGAAACGATAAATTAAGAGAGATGTATTGCCGAACGGATTGGTGTGGAGATTCCTTTTTCACGAAAAATAATGGACTTTAAGAAATGCTTGGCGTAAAATTCGTTACCGCATTTCCTTTTTTATTTATAACGGGTGGTGTCCTAACGTCCCCCGCCCCTCGCCCATTTAGGCGGCTTACAATGTAGTGTGTAGATGCAGATGAGTGAGTAGAAAACGATTATGAATTTTAAGGACTCCGAAATGGAGGTTTACGATTTTCGAAACAGAAGCGTGGGCGCTGAGGAAATTAGGCGAGAAGAATTGGACGGAGAGGAGGAGAAACGATGATATGCTTGACATGGTGGGTGAGAAGAGGCAGCTTCTAGATTAGATTAGGAGGAGACGGAAGGTAAGGATGGAGCGAGTACGTAGCGGAGAGGAGATTTTGAAAACAGTGTTAGTGAGTAGAATGTTGGGTAAACGGGGGAGAGGAAGGAAGAGAATAAAATTTTATATAGAATGAAAGGGAGTAGGCCTTATTGTGAATTGAAGAGGGAAGTACATGAACGAAGGGAAGCTGCCAGAATCCTTCTTAAATACTCCATGAGAACCTCCCTTAATCGGTAGAATACTTTTAATAATAGTAATTAATATAAGAGGAGGAAATACTAAATGCTAGATGTGGTGAATGAGTACGGGTAACCTTATAGAAGAGATACGGAGAGGAGATAGGGAGCGAGTTCCTGGCGGGGAGGGGATGTTAAACGGATTGGTGGGAAGAATGATAGGTAAACGGAAAAGGAGGAATTAGAGGTTAGGATTTATAGCTGGAATGAAAGGGAATTCACTATAATGTGAATTAAAGAGGGGAGTGAAGTGTGGAGACGGGAAAGAGGGTGATACAAAAAATGCTCCATGTAAACTTATCTTAACCGCTGGATACCTTACACAATGAGTTTCCATTATGACTGGACCAATGTTTCGACCCTCTCAGCACGTTGGATTTACTCGTTCAAGCTGCTCCATCAGTGGGTGGCAGAAGGAATAACAATCAAGTTTTCCCATCTCGCAAGTCCCCGTCAGTGTGAGGCAGATTCGCGCGATTGACTTGAATTTGTCGAGTGAGACAAAGATCAGTATGGATTGTCATGAGGAAATATTCACCTAGATTGGCTCTCGCACCCCAGCTATTCTGCTTCTCATACATTCTGCGCTAGGTCAGAGCGATATTAAAAATTCAGTATCGGTTTACGATAACATTATAGTGTCGATAATTGGCGATAATCATGAATAATATCGGGACATATAGAGAAATCGGACTCGATAAAAAGTGATCCCGATTAAAACAATTGGATTCGAAATATTTTTATCAGGCTCAATATATCTTGCAATCATTTATCGCCAGGTTTACAAACTTAGTAACGGGTTCACGATCATTGAATATTGTGATATTTCGCTATATGTCGCCCAGGCCTAATCTATGTTACGTGTTCGAATTTTTTTTTCCAAAGAAAAGAGTGCTGAATGCCAATTATGATCAGAAATAAATATTAATTTCTCACGTAAATTGGTATCATTATTTACATATATTTCTCTGAGGAAAAATACTTGAGACTCACTGATTGTCGTTGTTGAAATTCTAAAAGCAACTTTACGCTTTTCATTTTCTCCTTCGAATCGGAATTTACCCAAGGTTCGCTGTGATCAATCGTGTTTTCCTCGGACCACGCCTCATACTTTCAAGGGAAGGCGAAGGCTTCAATCGCCCTATCGGGTGGGTATTCATCTCCGTAATTAGCGTAAACCGATCTTCGCTGGCCAGTGGACACGCCGCCGCTGCCGTTAGTCGGGGTCCTCCTGCCTCTAACTGCCTTGTGAGTGGCCAGCGTGTTTGGTTCCAGTCGCGCTCTCCTTGATGGCGGATATTATGTTTCCCTTTCGCCGCTAATGGTCAAACGTTTTTCCTTTCCAATCCCTTATTCCGCCCGGTCGAGCACACTGCCTCTTGCTTCACGGCGTCACCAGAGGCATTAGCCATCATTAAACCCTCCGTCAATCGTCTCTCTGAACAGTTTTTTTTTCACGAGACATTTTGACCTCGTGAAACTTCCTCCCTTGCGAAAAATACACGGAAAATATTCACAGCGGGAAATTTAAACGCACAAATAAGGAAAAAGTTTAACAGACCATGCAAATTGGACCATGCTTCTCTGCGGAAGTGATGTTGGGCAATGACAGCAGTGGGGAAATCAAAGGTTAAGGATTTCGAAATGTGGTGCTGCAGAAGAATGATGAGGATCAAATGGATCAACCGAATAATCGGAACGGAAGGCCTCGAATTATAATATATGGAACAGGTAAAAAAGTTCGGAGAGAGTATGAAATACGTAGGTTTGAAAAGATTAGCACATTGGAGAACTGGGTTGAGAGCTGCGCCTAGCCAATTTTAGGAATGTTTTCCAGCGATTATATCTGAATGTTTGCAGCGGTGGGTAGTTCATTTTTTGATTTTTCGAAAAGTTTCAAATTTCAATTGCATGCAAAAAAGAAATCTTTGCAAGTCTACGATGAATATACATTCTTTGTGAGAAAATCGATCGTCGTGGATACTAGAGGTTAGGATGGTATGGAAAAAGGGTGTATTAACAAAAAGGTTATTTCTCTAGCAAAATTAGTTAAGTAATGTTTCCGGTTTTACCCGTGAAACTATTATACGCTTATGCAGTATCAACTGGGAGATAAAATCACACACTTGAGTATACCTACGAAAGAAATTAACAAATACCCTGCTTGGCTAATGAAACAGGTAAATCTAGTACTACCTCAGCTTTTATCACGATCTCGTATGTGAGTAATCAGATTGATCACCGAGTTTTCGTTTTTTTTTCACGAATCGTAATAGCTATCATTATATCCAAATTTTTTTTAGAAACTCCATCATTCAATTGACAATACTAGGTATCACGGTAGGTGATACCACTCACCTTTCAAACTTCTGTCGCTTCATTATTGAAGCGGGCAGCATATTTCGTCGTTTTTATAACTATCCACTCCTATGAATATGGCTCGCTTGGAAGATTCTCTGGTTCTAATAAGGTAATCAACCTGAAATAATAAAGTAAATGGGAATGTACAGCACCCAGAAAGCACTCTCACCTGTCTTAAAATCTCAAGTTATTCTTTTGGAGTGTAAGTGAAGTAAATAAGTCGGCATTACCATTTATTAAGTCCCTTCCCAACTACATACTTGTTTGTCCGATTTCATATGAAAATGATGCATGAGAAGGCTGAGGTAAAGGCCTGGTCATTTAATGGTCGACGTGCAAAAGGCGTAATATGACCGGCCCTTCTTGCGATTAATTTAGTATCCGTGGTGTGAAATCCGTGGATATTTGGCATCCTTTTGAGAACGGTCAGCTGCGCTTGAATGTATTTTTGTGTGGGCTGTGAGTGAATGTGGAAACAAGATGGTTAACTTTGATAATGTCCCTTGGATGTATAGCGGGAATCGCAATATAGTGGCAATGGAGGATATTGAAACTTCCAGGAACATTGCCTTCCACTTTGGGAGGGCGATCGCGCGGATTATATGGCTTTCCGTTTCAATCCCTTCGCAGATCTGCGACAGCTGGCAATAAATGCGAAATCGGAGTGCCTGGAGGTTTGACATTGCGAATGAGAGGCTTACCTTAGAGTGCCATACACCTCGATAGTAGTGTAATACTAGGAATTTGTCGGGATTACCTTGGAGGCGTCTTTTTTTTTTTTTGCGATTTTTGCGTCGCGTTACGAACTTAATACGGACGCTTTCACCTCGAAATTTTCGTGGCACACGGAGGAGACCGTAAGTTATATTTTCATAAATCTAAAATTCGATACGAATGTCATAGTTAAGACTCCAAGGTTTGAATTTAACGCCGAAGTTGACTAATATGACAGTAGCTCTCCACCAATTTTCCATAAAATTTTAAAATAAAAAAAACGTAATTGGCATTCATTTTTATATCAAGATTGACCACTTATTTTAGTTGCACATTGTGATCCATGATTAAAGTCGATATTGATTCTATTACATATCCGCTACCACCTTGAAATTTTCTTTGTAAATAGAAGACATAAACTTTAATGTTTACCGATGCCCAAAATTTGAAGGTATTTTTTCCTCGAATGCTAATTTTTGCATTTAATTTGCATGAAGATGTTGAGAAGAGTTTACTCCATATATTATGAAAACTTCCATGTTATAGCACTAAGCTTTAAATGGGTATTCCGTCACGGAAAAGCTTGATTACTGTACCTTCTCTTAATGCACCTATACACGTTTCTCCTTTCATATTTAACACCTTTCGAGTTTTCAACAATGGGTGATGTCCTCTAATGACCTAATACACTCATATTATACCATTATGGGATTATGCTCAAGATGGAGGATACTTACTTTTCCACACGCTTGCATAATCCTGTGAAGAAAACCCGTTTTTGGATGATCAAGAGTTATTTTTGCCAGTGAAGAAATACATTCCGTGTATATTCGTCGATAAATGACCAATATTTTTAGCTCTTACATGATATCATCGTTTTTGGGATCGCAATCGCATGACATTATGTTGGAAAAATGGTGAAAATATCAATTTTGAGTCTATATTTCCTCAGTATCGACGCTAAAATAAGAATTGTTTTGTAATGACTGCACAAATTCATTACGAAATGGGAAATCGCGATGTTCTGCATTGGCGCTATTTGCCGAGGTATTTCGCTCCCTTTAGAGGGGGCATACCACCCTCTCGACTAGTCATATTTGTCTGTATTATTTATTAAAAGTATTCTACCGATTAAGCTTGATTCCCATGGAGTCCTTCAGAAGCATTCTGGCAGCCTCCCCTTCCTTCATGTAATTCCCTCTTCAATTCACCACAAGGTCGACTCCCTTTCATTTTATCTAAATACTTCTTAAAAACTGCGATATCACCCTGAAATTTTCACGTAATCGGGAATTTGCGGTACCTCGCACTCTTGCTTCTAAAGCACTCATGCCTGTCCTAAAATTTAAATTTATTTTTTTTGGTGTATAATTGAAGTTATCTGCATCGTTTTTCTTTTATTATCATTTATATTTATCTTCTTTTGAGTAAAAATTATATTTGAGGCAGTACTCAGCAAAAGTTTTCTAGTTAAAAAAAACAGGATAATGTTTCGCAGGGTCTACTTATTAACCCTGAAAATTTCAAGATGATATCACAAGCTTTAAGAAGGTCTTAAATGCCACCAAAAAAAGACGTATCGAGCGGTAGGTAAGAGTTCTCTTTAGTTAACTATTTTAATTGCCACACTTCCACTTTTTCCTAAAGTCGGCTTCCGAATAAAAAAATCAAAACTCATGCTTCATTCCAATGATCTTATTTTCTTGTGTCGGAAGAGTCCCTTCGGAGAAAATCTTTGCGCGAGGTAGGAGAACAGTGTCGGAGTAATTGGTGGATTCCGCCTGCGAAATGCTTCGCTCTGTTCGCGCCCTTTCATTAATCAAGGATGATTTATTTTTTTATCTCCGACGGGAGAAAATAAAGTGACGCCCGAAGGCGCTAACAGTTGAGGGACCGATCGCTTTTCTCTCGTTTCGTCTCGTTTGATTTCTCGCCAAGTTCCACCTCTGGGACGAGGAACAGGTGCCGTTTTACGCTCCAGCTACGCTCCCCTTGTCCAGACCCCGTCTGCATGACTGAATCCGAGGGACGAATGCCGATGGAAGGTTTTCCGACTGGAAACGTGCAAATTATTGTGTTGTAATGTAAATCCGCAAAGCCTGATTTACTTGTCTAGGGAGGGTGCCTTAATAGTCGCTCAAACACGATATCTTGCTACCGTTTTCAGCAGTGGTGTAGTCAGGAGAGCACACTGGCCTTGTGCACCTCCCAGAACCAATTAATATTAGCAGAAAAATATTAACGTATAAAACAAATTTATTCCACCGCACCAATATGTTTTAGCGCAACAGCTTCCCGACAACCCATCAATTAAGTTAGATCATTTCAAAATATTGACGCACTATGAAATTATTTAATTAAATAATTCATCACCATTAGGCATCAATTCTGAGATTGGTTTGACGCAGCTCTCCAGACCTCTCTCCTCTCGGCTAACCTTTTCATAGCGACTTATTTATTCTCTTTTACATCCTTTATAACCTGTCGTATGTAACTCATTCGGCGCCGTCCCTTACCCTTCCTCCCTTCCACCTGTCCTTCAACGACCTCCGCGGAGGTCGGAGCTCCGGTTTTCATCAGTCCATCATGGCTCATGATGTGCCTAAACTGTCCCATCTTCTCCGTAGGGTTTTTAGAACAGTTCCCATTTCTCCTACTCTTCCGAGCATTTCCTTATCACTTTTTCGAACTCTCTATTTTATCTTCTTCATATTTCAGTAAAGACACATTTCGAAAGCTTCAACTCTTGAAATCTCTACTGCTGCAAACGTCCTTACCTCACTCTCATATCCCATCCCTCGCTCCCTCATCAGTAGTCGACAATCCTAAGATTCGTTTGACGCAGCTCTCCATTCCTCTCTCCTATACGCTAGTCCTTTCATAGGGGCGTATTTATTCTCTTTTACGTCATTTATAACCTGTCCTAAGTAACTCATTCTGGGCCGGCCCTTGCCCTTCTTCCCTTCCACCTGTCGTTCTACTATTGTTTTCATCAGACCATAATGTCTCCTAATGTGGCCAACTAAGTTGTCCCAAGTAGGCTTCCGCGTAGATTATGACGGTTGGCGGGGATTCTTCCGGGTTTCCTTCCGCGTTTATCCATTTTACTGGAAAATATTTCGCCAACGTTCCAGTTGACTTCCTCAGATCCAAGTCCGCGGAAGGAAGCCCGGAAAGATCGCTGCCAAGTTGTCCCGTCTTCTGCTCAAGATATTTTAGTAGGCTTCTCTTTTCTCCCACTCTTCTTAGCACATTCTCATTACTTACATGGTCAATCCATTTTATCTTCATCATTCTTCGGTGGCACCACTTTTCGAAAGCTCCACTCTTGACTTCTCTGTTAAATATCCCATGTATATTATATCCCATATAGATAGATACATGCTCTGTATGTAACATCTGATGAATTGTATACCTCTACTATTTTTATGTAATTCATATCCTCTTCTATGTGGGTAAACTAAATCGAAAATTTCTCAACAAGCGATCTCTTACATGTAATATATTTAATAAATCAAGCAGCAACCTTATCCTTTGCCTCGTAAGGTAAATCAACTTTGTCACTTTCGATAAATGTCCGTAACGATCGATTTTGACGGTGTTCAAAGTTGAACTGTTTTGACTTCGGTAATCAATCGATCGAATCAGGATCGACCACGTCCTCAATCAATTATCAGAAACTCATTATCTAGTTCGTGAAAGACTGACAGTGACCGTGCGTGGATATAAGAAAACATTGAGGCGTCAAATGATCGACAGGGGTATTGATGAAACTGATGCAATGTTGGGATCCATATTTTCTCTTAAGGCGTCCAGTTCTTGAAAATTTTCCTGTTGAGGTTGAAACTTCAACAGGAAAAGAGATTTTTTTCCTTTTCTAGCCCTCAGTACAACACTAATAGTTGCTGAATCTCTCTGAAGCATCTGGGATTCGTCAAGCGTATTGTGGGAAGATTTTAGGATGAGAAAGTAAAAGAGAGGTACTATTATGTACCCGTCTGGCCACACCTTGAGCATGCAGCGAGCATATAGGATCCGGTGTAGAAAGGATTAATCCGTGAATTTAATAAAACACTGAAGGAAAGTCACGCGATTCGTCAAAAACTGCTACGGACGTGAAAAAATACGTTACACAGATGTTGAAGATTTTCCACAGATTTTCGTATTTTTAATGTGATACAGCGACTAAATGCGTAACTTAACACGTTATTTTTTAAGTCTCATACACTCCCCTTACCATAAGCTAACGAAAAAAAAACACAATTATTTTACGATATAGATTTTAGTTCATTACCCCACTGCGCTGGGAGCCGCTAGACACTGAGCGGCTGCGCGTCAAGCTTAGATTGCTTGAGCTATTGAAAATAGATATCTATAAGAGTTACACGTAGAGCATCATACGAGAACCCCTCTGCATTTTCAGGCCTGACAGAAACGTTACATTAAGAGAGAAAGTTTGCCGAACCGGATAGGTTTAGTTTTTCTCCCGCACGATAAAGGACTTAAATAAATGCTGTATTAAGTGTGATTCAGGTTTAAAAGTCATAGTAGGTTTGTGAGATACCTTTGCTAGGCCTAGTACCTCGTGATTTGGAGCTCCTCATAATATTCGTTGAGGTTAAAGCGCGGGATACATAAGGTCTCGCGTTGAGCATGATTTGGCATCTACAAAGGTGTGAAGGGGTTAACAGCAGAGAATTATATGGATGGCTACCGTCAGTCAGTGTTTAAATTAAATGGATAAATAATAGCCCATACCTTTCAATGTGAATCGTGGTTACAAGGTTTAAAAAAATGTAATCCCCTCAGGTGAAAATAATGGATATTTGATCGGTGGGCTCTGACAACCGGAAACGGGAACTGCTTTTCGCCGAATGTCAATGTTCGTTGAAGGAGTGCATTTCGTAATATAGCGTGGATCCGAAGTTATGGTGTGGACCTCAGCGCGAGAATGGGTTTGTGAAGTGTCTGTGTTTGTTACGCGACATGGCTTAAAATATCAACCAGCATTGAGTCTCGAGGCATGTTTGGCCGCTTTGAAACCTACATGCACAAAATACATTATTTTTCTAGCCCTTTCACTGTATAAAATTCTGAGAAAATGGTGGATAGGTTCATTTTATGGGACGTGTGAAGAAAAATTATACAATATCGAAGATATTGTAATACACAGAACTCATTTTGTACTTAGCGTTTGAGATAAAATTCCTAAATGGTGAATTCTCTCTTTTTATTATAGAGTTAAAACCTTATCAACCAAAAGTTACGAGGCATGGGCATACCTGAAGACGTGGACTGAAGTAGAAATGGTTTTACTTTATGTTTCAGGAGGAACCTGCAATATTTCAAAATGGGTTGGATCGCGCAGTCGTATTCTCACTCAAAGCTCTCGTTTGATCAAGTTCAGAGATAAATTGTTTCAGACAATTATAATCGCACATTTTCGTCCAAATCGTAATTTTTCCCTGCCCAAAGCGGCTATTTTGATGGACCAAAAATCAGACACCTTACACAGGATGTTGCTTTTGTCGAGTCAATGAATGAGATTGAAAAAAAAACAGTGGGCTGTCGTTTTTTGAGGTAGTGAAACATTTTCTGGGTAATAACAAAAGTGAGAATTATCTCGATAGGTAAAGTATATGCTCAGTAACTTCAAATAAGTTGCATGTAATATGAGCATAAAAGTTCACTACCCACACAGCCACTGTTTTCCTGAAAATTTAGGAGGCATAAGTGGAGAACAAGGTGAAACATTTCCTCAGGGTATCAAAACAATGGAAGATCGCAACGAAGGAAGAGGGGAAGATCATATGATGGCAGGTTACTGCTGGTGCTTAAAACGAGGCTATTAGAATAAGGCGCACTCAAGAAAATCGCGCATAAGAAGCTTCCGAAGTGTTCATTGACGTTTTTGACTTCTTATCTTTTCAAGGTGTTTTATTTCAGTAAATAATGTTAGTATTTGCGTTCTATTGTATTTTAAAACTCCATTATTATTGCAGGCGATTTAACAGCTCTATGAATAAATAAAGTCATGATATCTTGTGGGTTTTATCATTAATATGATATTCTCATATAGAAGATTTTTTTGCGCAATTAACAACATGTCCCAATGTTGAAAACTAGAGCTGATAGGAAAACACTAATGTCATACTTGGATTCAGCACCCCACTTTTACTTGAAATCAGCTTTAAAAGTTCTGGCACCAAAACCACTGTAGGCCTGTGGAATGTTTGCGTTACCATAATCAGTAACCAAGGTGTTGCGACCTCATGTTTACGGACAATATATGCTTTATGATGACACACTTATGAGAATCGCGTTCACGTGGTGAAGAGATTATTGAAAAAATTAACGCTTAACTTTGGAAAAATATTTCTCGTAAACATATCGCATTACTAAAAAGTAAAAATCCGAAGATCCGCGCGTGATGGAGTGGAATTTTTCCATACTGAAATAAAAATTATATTATAAAATTATTCGGACCTAGGTTTCGATGTTGATACATAGAAATTTATTTATTTTAGTTATCGTTATTATGTAGTTTATATATCTATCTATAGTATCGCTTACCACCTCCTGAAGTATTGCGGATTCCTCCAGAAAAACTCTGTATTATTATAATTGTACCAGGCGGATACGTCTTTAAGAACACCATGCGATATTTATACAGCGTTCGGTTAAGCAGAATGAAAGAAGTGGAGTCCTCGATTACGGAAATGGTGAAACTCTCCAATTTCATCTGCGGAAATACGAAGCTCGTCTATCATACGAAATGACAGCTGTGAGTGGTCCGAGGTATTATATCGCCCTGAGCTGCGGGTGCCATCATTATCCCCTTGGCTAAATATTGAGGTGCGGGCGAGGGCGACGCCCAAGACAGGCGCCAATCGCCACTGGCGCCCCAGATATTTGTCGACTTATAAACCCCCCAGGGGGTGGCAGAAACGGCCCTGGGCAATATAAACAGTGTCGATGAGGAAACTCTTCATTGAAACGCTCACGTATGAATAACGCTGCCTTGTGGCCGTGAGGACGGGCTATTGAAAAATTCATATCTTAACTAAGGAAAAATTATTGTCGTTAGTTTATCACATTGATAAAAAGTGTTCTCTATTAAGAGCGGCCACATTATTTTTGCTTGTGAAGAAACCGCAAACAATGCAAAATAATTTTATTTAAATCGTTAATTAGTGAGAATAATTGTTAAGGAAATATTCAAGGAATATAAATACTTTGATAAATTAGTTAAGGGCTATAAATGATTAGGATAATTTGGGCAGGTATACCACGTTGAATACTAGTATTTGATCGTGAAGAATTCATCCATCTAAAATAAGAGGACATATTTGTATGAATGTACGGGGAATACATTGCGTGATTTTCTCTAGAAAGCTAAATTTTCAATTCAGAACATATTTTAGAAGTGGATTCGAATGTGCATATTCCAACTGACATCATGAAATAATTATAACTGAAGTATTTATTACGCCAGTAAATTGTATTTGTACCAGTAAAGCCATTTGCGACGACTCATAAGTATAATTATTTTATTATAGTATCTTTGTGAATTTATATCCAAAACAGACCGGCCACATTATTTTTACTTATTAAAAATCCATAATTCATACAAACAAAGCAAAATAATTTGATTTTAATCATCACATAGAATCGAGAATAACTGTTACTGAAGTTTTCAAGGAATATAATTACTTTTATAAATTAGTTAAGGGTTATAAATAATGCAGATAATATTGGCAGGTATTCCAAGTGGCATACTAATGTAATACTACTGGAATATGGTAAAAAAAAAGCTGCCCGCGTATACCACACATTTCCTGCTGATGTCATTGTTGTTTGTGGGAACTCAAACTCAGGAGAAGCAAAATTTAATGTATTACGCATTTTTAGAGTAAACATACCTATTACCACAGTTCAGTGAATAATTTACAGTGACGGTTGATCTTGGAAGATCGTTGAAAGTTATTTCTGGGACGCAGGAAAAGTTTTGCGGAAACCTGCTTCTAACCAAGAACGAACTTGGGATTGTTGAACAGTGATAATGTAAACATACTCCTGGTTGTTGTTTACTCCTGCTCTCATGGCTTCATATTTACTAGGCGATGTTTGCTTATACTAGACGATACCTCCGTTATACAAGCTACGTCTGGGTAAACTATTAATTAAGGGCCGTGTTCAATGAAAATGCTAAGCTTTGTGTACCATGATGTGGTTTCAGTTTTTGCTTCTTAAGATAACTTTTACTTAAGAAAGAGATTCAAGTTTTTTTTAACGTACCTATGGCTGAATAAATTGACTTTCTCTCTCTTTGTGTGGATTTTCTTTTGTGTTCCGTATTTTTCTGGAACTCCGATTGTTACCTGAAAAATCTCATATTGACCTCTGTCATTAACTTTTGCAGATCTTCTTGATAGCCTTAGACGGTAAAAATATAAAGCAACATCATGTAATTAGCATTCTATTTGGAATGAGGACTGTAGATTCTACCCCTTTTGTTAATAGTCAAAAATCATTCCATTTTTGTTTTCCTAATGTGTGGAATAAAAGGTACTTTATTTACCTAGAAAGAAAGAGAACTTGAATGATTATAAATAGATGAGTTGCTTTATAATTTAATGCCGTTGTCGTTCGAATTGTGTTGCGTGCTGAATGTTTGTATTAACAAATATTCCTTATTTATTTGTTTTTTTTAAGTATCTAAATTGAGGTAATGAAATATACACAGGACGTCTTCCTGTTTTTTACTAGCAGGATATAGGCCCGATTTCTTTCATCGAATCGTTTAATTCCTCCTCACCCGCTCGTCTGAATACCTGTCTCTCTACAAGGGTTTCCGTAGCACGCAAGGTTAAATGATTCATAGGGAATGAAACTACCAGGTTTCATTCACCCTGTATTGGCGGTGAAAAAAGGGTGCTTACTCTCGTATCCGTCTTCCCCTGTGCAAGATGCGCGTCGGCTGAGCCCTGCAGCCGTATGAATACGTCTTGCGAGGTTTGCTTTATTCTACAACCTACTCGGGAAAAATATCTTCCAAATTCAGATATTTTTAAGCTGGTCGTTGGGAGAACTGTTTCCTTTGAGTTTTCTGTGAATATGAGGGTAGAAATAATTGGAATAGGATTACGGATTTATAATATATATATTATATTAAATTTTTAGAGCTATGTTATTAGTTACAGACAACTTGACGGATTGGGTAATTTGATCTGTCCTCCGTTGGCATAGAAGGAATGCTACCTATTTTGAATTTTTAATTTCCAACTCAATTATTTTAGATTTAACAAATTCTCAATTTAAAATAAGCAAAAAATAGCTGTATTTTGGCAATGATTTTACGTGCCACCTTTTAAGCTCATTTTAATTTTTGTGAGAGAGCATTCCCTTTCCTCTGTTGAAATTAACTACGCTGTACGTAAAACTACTGTTGGAGAGTGATCTGATAAGCGATTTTTCGTAATGAAGTAAGCATTATTTTTTGTCCCTACTCCTGTAGATGTCGCATTGAAATTTTAATAATAATTAAATATTAATTATACATGTATAATGAACGCTTACTCTTGTCAAATAGCGAAAATTGTGCTGAGAAAAAAAAACTCTTATTCAAAAGAATATCCGAATACTTATTTCAGCTTGAAGCTTCATGGGTTAATTTGATTCACTGGGAATTCATTGTTCGTTTAGAGGAGTGCTTTTCGGTTTTTTTGTGGCCGAAATGTTTCAATGGGTAAACTATCAATAAAGGACCGTGTTAAATGAAGCGACACAATCCCCTGGGAGACCCGGGAAAAGTAGGCGCTGCCCTAGCTCTGTTTCGGCCTGATTAATTCGCCTTATCTTCTTCAACTTTTGGTATCGCTCGACTGAACTCAGTCCTGATAATTGGTTCCGACTATCTACAGTTCTCTATTTGCCGTCTACTGAAACTTATCTTGAACGCCAAAGGATGAATTAATCGACAATCTTTCGGAGTGAAGGAAAAACTTATAGAACAGGAATTAGCTGGCTAAAATTTGTGAATTTTTACTTTTCAACGTTTCCTTTTAACATTTGCGAATTTTATGACCTGCACTACTGATAGTGATATACTGTTTTGTGTTCTCTAAGATATTATTTAAACTAATTTATGAAATCGTTGATATTTTCGATAAAATCGCCATGGAAAGGTATCTATCGACATATCTGAGAATCCTTGCTTTGTATGTTGGTAAAACATATTAATGAACATTAGTAAAGTGTCTACATCATACGTCAGTGACTATACAAACTTTGTTTACGTGAAGCATTCGGAAATACCGCGTCCACTTCAGGTGCTAGTTCTAAAATATATATTATAGGGTGAGAAAAATTAAAGCACAGAGAAATTAAGAAACAAACTTTCTTTGGTGATGGCAGGCTCGATGTGCAAGCAATCTTAAAGTGTTAGAAAATAGTATAACTGATACATCTTACAGAAGTGCACAGTATACCACAGTAGCGGAGGATTACGTCACCCGCCAAGCTACTCTACCAGTAGACTCCCGCATAGTGAGGAACGGCTCGAATGTTTTACCCTCTAGTAATGGGTCGAAAAGTTGATCGTAATGAATTGTTTTAACCTTAATTAGTGGTTTAAAAAGTTTGGTACAACGATCTCTTTTTATCCTCTTTTAGTGGGGCGAATCATCTAATAATATTAGGAGTTTTATGCCGTTCCGAAATGAATAGGAACCACGGGATATAAAAGCTATTTTATTCCGGTGCAGCTTCTGAAAAACAAAAAAGATTTCGTTTTTTCTCGGCGTATCGTATTAATAAATGATTCTTGGGTTTCTAGCCGAGTGAGAAAAGTTTTGGCTGACGTTTCAATGGAACACTATTCCATCGTCCTGATAACTGCTCCGAGTGTTCCATTGAAACGACAGCCAAAAATTTCTGGAAAACTGTTTAGAAATATTTATCAGTTACTCATTGAATTAGGTAGCAATATACGTTGGTATACAGTGGCGTAACTAGGAATATACTTTGGGGGCCTGAGGGGACGACCCCCCCAGGCAACGAGTTGTACTGGAAAATTTAAAAAAATTACATGCCCGGAAATACATTTTACATCATTTTTGCATTCAAAATTTAACTTTTAGCTGGTGCAGTTATTATTTGTCAAAACTGGACAATAGTTTTGGATATTTGTTTTACTTCTCTGAGGTGTTGGGGGGGCATCAATCCCCCTCATCCCCCCCCCCCCATAGTTACACCACTGTTGGTATAGATACGTTGATGACTTCTTACGCGGTGTATTTAGGTGGTAAAGAAAGAATGGTAATGCTCACTATTAAATTCGTACAGCTATCAATAATTGACACTTTGTTGCTTCCACAATATATTTTTTTTAAATAAAAATATTTTGATCGGTTTCGGCTGTTACACCATTATCAAGTACAGAAAATAACTATAATAATAAAAAATAATTAGGATATTTTCTGTTCTTGATAATGGTGTAACAGCCGAAACCGCTCAGAGTATTTTTATTTTTTTAATATATTGTGGAAGAAACTAAGTGTCTGTTATTGATAGCATGGAGCCCTTTCGCCACGAACAAACTTCAAGTTTCGAATTAAATTCTCACAGCCTGGAGTTAGAACTTATTTTCACTGTAGACATATATATATTTACTGCCTCCTGTTCTTTGCTGTAGTCTCGTTAAGAAATTCTGGACTTACAATGCTGCTTCAGATTGAGTCGCCTGTAGTGTATATTTTTGTATGATGATTTGAGTCTCCTTTCAGCGTCGTTTTTGCACCAGGTGATACGTTTGGAAACCTAATGTTAATTGTCACAGTCCACTTTTTGAGCCGGCTTTTGAATGCATGAAAATGCTAAGATATGCTCTCTAGCAATTGTAGCAATTAGATGGCACTTACCCCAGCTTTCATGAGGATCAGCAGCGTGACGAGCATCCCACAGGTCGGCATCCTCCGTAGATAGCGGCCTCCAGTGGCTCCACCGCTGGCGGGACTCCTCTGTGGCCTAGTCCCTCCCGATGACACCACAGGTCCCGGGAGGCCGATTCGATCCGCAACACTCGACGGCGCGGGAAAGGCTTCGGACGATCCTACTAAAGGCTTTGGCGACATCTTCCCAATGTACGTTTAACACACTTCACTCGAATCGGAGTACAAAAATAACCCTTGAAATCAATAAATAAATATGTTGTACTTTTGCGTTGGCCACTCTGATGGGGTCAATGTGATAAATCCTATTTTTCCATTCGGAAATTTCAGTCTTGATTCGTGTATTTGATGTGTATGGTGAAACTGCACACACTGTTTTGTGATTTAATTATTATTTAATAATTATTGTTTCCGTTGCTGAAGAGTTTTATAGTCTCGCGGATTATGTAGGCGATATTTCCATCAAACTGTGCGTTTGGATTGAATGGCTTTCCTTTCTGTGTCTATTTTGATTCCAGTCTTATTAGGAGTCTACGAGAGGTAGTTGTGTTGTAGTCCTGCTGTTCGCGAGCCGAGAGTGCCTGACTACACCGCGATTGTTAGCTCCGCTACGAGGAGGCATCACTCCCATAATATGACGTCGGGCACCTCTCACACGATCTTATAGTCTTTGTTAACGCGCGACTGATAACGCGCGGGAAAATAAAACCAATTTCGATCCCGCTAGATACCCTCCTCCCCCCCACCCCTTCTCTCGCGGTTTTCTGATACCGTCACCTTGGTCACTAGGTATCACAACACCAATCGATCCCTTCCCCACAACCTCCCTCTTGCGTCCTATCCTATGCACGGGTCGGGGAAATCCTTCCTTCGCTATTTACTCTTCTTCTTTTTATTTATCCCGCAGAGTGTTTGCACGATCGCCCGTTTCGATTCCTTTCGATACTCAAAGTCTTCGAGCGATCCAAACACGTTCGGGGCAGGCGATTGGTTCGGGGGTAAACGATACTTGCGTACACTCTGGGCTAGCGTCGACGATTCCCCTCCGTAAATGTCGTACTCTCTCGGTGTTGGTCGTAGTGGATATATTGGACGATATTCTTTTATTTTCTCCGATCTGCTTCCTCCCAAATTGAATTTGTCGTGATTGGAAAATGTTTGGGTCAGGTTCGGTGGGTAGAAGAAAAAGTGATGTTATTATTGTTATTGTTATTTTTTTTTAACCCTTGGCCGATATCACGCGGAACTAATCCGTCTTCTTTCTCTCTCTTCCTTTCCGGTCCGGGATGAGATCTTTCCCTGAAATTGGTATCCACTCCTACTGGGTTTCCACGTATTTGATCAGTGTCTCATTCTCGTTCTTTTATTTTGTGCACCCTTTTGTTTCTCCTTGAATTCAATTTATAATATGTCAACTCTTTTCGTGGAAATCTCTCTCTTTCTAAGGAAATCTATTCATTTATTGCCTTTTCTACGCTGATGTCGAGGGGAAAGTCCTTCTGTCACGCCTTTCACTCAAAACACCTTGAAGAAACTGTTCATAATGTGTGCTTTACTTCCCGTATGTTAATGGATTGATACGCGGTTTTATCCTCTTCTCAAGTCCTCTTAAAACCGCTGTTTGGCTCCAACCAATGTTAGGACCAACAGAAGGTATTTTTGCGTATTTTGGTGATAAAGAAAGAATTGTAATTCTCACTGTTATATTATCACAGCCTAGCATTCGAACTTGTTTTCACTGTAATCATATATTTACTGGCTCCTGATCGCTGCTGTAATCTCGTAAAGAAATATATTATGGACTTAAAACACTGCTTCCAATTGAATCACCTGTACTTTTTTTGTTTAAAGATCTGAGTCTCCTTTTAATCTTGTTTATTATGCTAGTTGATACTTTTTAAAATCTATGGTTGCTTGTCACAGTCCTCTTTTTTTAGCCCCTTTTGGAATGCATTTAAAGATATTCTCACTAGCACGAAAATGAATTCGGGTAAGTGACAGTGGGAAGCAAAAAACAAATGTACACAGACTTACACTTGGACTTTTATTCACTGACAGCGCTAAACAACTTTTTAGAAGTGAAGAGGACACACTAGTGAAATGGCAAAAACTTTGGGATTATCAATTTTGGGTAGGCAATCACTTGGATTAGTTGGGGAAAGAGAGATTGTGAGTATCTGTATTTTCGATAAGCTTCTGTGTTGTAGATTGCGAAAAAAACATGCAGTTGGGGATATTTTTGTTAACTTCTCTGAGAGAGAGATGTGACGAGGGAGAAAAAAAATCTTCTTTTGAAAACTCTAACGCACACAAATTCTTTCTCCCAAGTTCCTTCGAAACGTGTTTCTGGCCCGTATCCTTCTTTAGCACAACGCTCCCACTGTTTCTGAAGAAAATACTCTACGTTCACGGGAAATTCTTGGCAGAATAAAATTCTCGGCCCGATATAAAAATAACTCTCCCAATCTTCCCGCGGTACGATGAACCCACAACTTTTTTTTGGCTCCAACTCTTCACTAAATTTTTTTCGCACTAAGGATCCGCGGAAAAAAGACGTATTTCCTCCGTCAGAGAAAATATATATAACGCGTAACTTTATTCGGGTAAATCAGAGATGCATCTCCCCTATTATAAACGCAACGAACCCCGTGAGTGCTCTAGGAAGAGGTCTTGTGTTTCGGAAGTTTACAGGCGAGACTATTAAATATCGCTGTTTTGGTCGTGATGTGGTTTTTTATAAGGGGACTCTGAGCGCCTCCACTTTGTCCGGCGAACTGCTCCGTGTGGTTCCGGGGCGGGAAACAATTTAATAACAAACCCCGAAATAGTTTATTGGGTTTGCATCTTTCCGTTCATCAAGAAGCACACATTCAATCACACGGCAGAGGTGAAAAAGCACCCAGACGCGCACATCATCACACGAATCACCCACAAAATTCAATCCACGTCTTTCAACCCCTTTCGAGACGTTACAAAAAGGGTTCCTTTGGTCCATCCAATCCTTCACACCCCCTTATATCCTTTCACCTGCAGCAAACACTCTCGACCGGAGCGCAAACACAGCACATCAGGGAAAGGGATTTCTTTTTTTTTCACTATCCCACGTCCTGTAGCACTTCCATCGCGAAGCTGATGAGTCGGTCAAGAGATGTTTGGTTCGCTTCTCCTCCCGGTGGCTTCCTCCTCACTCTCCGCTATCTCCACCAGCACTGGTCGCTTCACGGCCCTTTCTTTCCGCTATACCTCCCGTCGCAGTGAGGAACACCGGAGTGCCCTCCCCCCCACCACCACCACCCTTGCCCACCTCTGGCTTCCCCCACTCCTCCTCCCTCTCTTCCCCTCCACCTCCACCCACTCCCCCGTATGGGAACCGGCGAGGACTCCTCGAAGAGCATGCACCTAAAGCCAAGGGGAAAGGATACACTAGAGAGGACCACAATCAGAATGTAATTCAGTTGATAGGGCGCCAAGGTTACAATGTATAAAATCGTTTCAGGCTTGATTTGGTGGAAGTTCGCTTCAATACAACCCTCAACAACCGACCATTGTTTCAACATGGTTTTCCTTGAAAATGACATGATATGTTAAAACCTTGGTCGGTAGTTGAATGTTGCATTAAAGAGTGGTAATTGCCATTTGAAGTTTTTATCATGGATAAACGTGTGAACCTTGCGAAATTGGATTTGAGCGTCGTTTGCACCACCGAAAACAGCAGTATTGGCCTTTAACATCGGGGATTCGTTCGCAAGCAACACTCAAACGTACACGAGCATCCATGCCCGGGATAGAGGAAAATTACCCCGGCGGGACATGAACCCGTGACCTTCGGTTCTGCAGGCGAGACCCGCCGCCACCGAGGCCGGCAAATATATTGGCCGGCCGGGGCCTTCTTTTTAATATATCTGGAGAACTGGCTAGTCAAATAGTCGTCATTATGACATAAAATACTGCATTATGCAATTACAGATCTACAGTCTCTTTTCTTTGGAAATTCACGCCCTTCCTTTTTTACTGGCCTGATGCGGCTGCCCGAGAAACTGGTTTGCATTTTCAAATTCAAATTTCAAGTGCATAAAACGTTCAGCTATTATTGTATACCTCATTTTGTGCTTATTTGTGAGTTTAGTCTGCGGTTAATAAATTTACCCAGGCAGACGCGGATCCAGGATAGGGACAAGTGGGGGTGGGGGGGCTTGGGGTCTTTCCTCTCCTGTTTATATTCGACAACTGTACAAAATTACCATTTAATCTTGTGTAAATTGGATAACCAAACGGTGGCTATAGGCCTCTAGATCCGCAGCTGTGCCATGGCGATGCAAAATCTGTCAATGATTATTCGAATTCAAAATTTATTCCGGTTATTTCCTTTAATGAAAACAAACATTAGATAACCATTTAGCATCTCCGTCTCATTAAATTTCTTCAAAAACATCTCGAAAAGAAAATAAAATCCTAATAATTTGCTGACTTGCGCCAGCGTAATGTTAGTTTCTTGCTGTGGAACATTGATTAGCTTGAAACTTGTAAATGGGCATCGAGATGATTCGAACTTTCAACGACCAGTATCGTCGCCTTTTCTAACCCAGAGGTGCTTCTGGGTTAGAAAAGACTTTTCATTTTAAAAATGTGAGAAATTCTACTCGATCATAATTGTTGTGGCAGCTGTATATTTCGCCACTAAACTTAACAGCACAAGAGAAAACTCAGTGTAAATATTTCATGAATAGAGTTGAAAATTTATACATTTTTACAATGTTACTTAGAAGCAATATGGGGTTATAATGGGTTAAATTTCATCAAATATATCTAAAAATGGAGAAAAATTGTCCAGACTTTTCTGACTTACGGTAGCTTAATGTTTTTATGTTGCTTAAGAACCTTGATTAGCTTGAAACTTGAAAATGCGCATCATGTTGCGCCCTTCAGCGCCCACTATCCTCGTTAAGCACTGTGTCTACATCACCTCCTTTGCGTCTTCTTTTCGGAGTAGTAACGTTCACGCCGCCTTCTCTCTTCCAAGCAACCAGAGGTCCCTTCGTCTCTCAATAATGGTTCCCCCCTCATTCTCCCTTCCAAGGAAAACACACAGTCCTCCGTCACACCTGCGCAACCCTCTCTTGCGTCTAAAGGGAGAGAGGTGTCAATTTACCCTCGCTCAAGAGAGCTCGGACCCTTATTTCTCCTTCTCGAATCGAAGAGACTCCTTACCTCCCTTCCACAGTAATGCACTCACCCTTCCAAGCGATACGTCTCATCGAGTGTCCTCCTTCCTTGTCCTGTGTTCAGCGGACGTATTATTACACCCACTGTACGGCGCACCCCTTTCCGCACACACTGGGCCCTCAAGAATATTTCCCCTTTTTCCGCGTCAGCCGCCCCTTCACGATTCGTCCCACTCCTTATCTTTTCTCCAGAATGAGTTCGGCTTCAGTTCCTTCCTCTGTCCATCCAAGGCCATCGTAATCGCTTTATACTGACGCTTTGTAGAAAGCAATCTATCGAGAAAGAATCTCTCTGGTGTGAAATTAACATCCACTTTGAAATACCTTCTCTTGAAAAGTTCTATAATTTACTCCCTGAGCTGATATCTCAAAAATTACTTTTTCTCAATTCTTTGCACTTTTTTGGTATTATTGTGATCATTTATTTTATGCTGTTTTGTATTGAGTGCAAACTTCTATCATTCCTTTTTCCAATGTTGATGACATCATGTATTGATTTAATAATATACGCAAGATTTTTACTAATTTGATATACATCACCTCAATGGGAAAAGTGCATTTTTATCCACATTTTATAGTTTTTGTTAATGGATAATCATCTGCAGTTAAATTTAATTACGTCTCTGCATGATATTTAGATAATTTGTAGTTCGTAACGAGCTATAAGATCTATTCCTCTATTGATGTTCAGATAATATGTAGTTCTTAACGAGTTATAGATCTACTCCTCTATTTCACCATCTGAATTATAATCAGTTTTTGTTTTGAGATGAAATATAAATCCTAGGGCAATATTTTCTTTTCCAACTCATCCATCCAACCAGTTTCTTCGCGGGGAAGTGGCTTTAGTCGTACTGCTAGCGGATGAGGAACAGAGAATAAATCGCCATTTAGGGTGTTATTGTATTTTTTCGATGAAGGAGGAAGTAAGGGTTTTTTGCCGGTTGGGAATATTACTTCGTCCCCTTTCCAATATCGCCGCCCTTTCTTGTCTTGTGTCAATTAAGTCCAGCCTTCCGCGTTTACCCTCCAATGCCTCTGCTCCCTCATCATTGTTACAAATTAGTTTCCTACTAACCTGAAAGGACCTAAAAATAGATCTCTATATATCCTCTTAACAGAAGGGTATTTCATTTCACTTATTTTTGTTTGGTCGCGTCCGTGCGCGTGGAAATATCATCTCGAGAGGTACAATTTTCATCCAATAATTTTCTTTATCATATCTTCATCACGTTGCTGTCGTTAAATCCTTGGTCACAGCATCTGATTTTGGCTTAACTTGACGATATTATGGAGTTGAAAATAACAAAAGAACGTCCGTTGGTTCGCAACACCTTAAATTGTGGTAACTCAACTTAAGATATTAGTTAGTTGGGAAAAGCTCAAAGCTTTCTGGAAATCAATCAATAGCAAGGGTGACAGTTTTGCCGATTGAAAGGCATAGTGTATCGTAGTACTAAAAAATCGATTTCACGATTTATGAACGGCTTGAGCACTGGTTGAAGGAATAGGTCATAAATTGAAATGGGTGGTATTAATTTAAATTACTTCAAGTTTTTAATGGCATTAATTTTTCTCTTTTTTATGCAACCTCTTTACTTCTTCTGTTCATCATGTACTGAAATTATGGTCCCTTTTTTACTCATTTTGTAAACAGGGTATAGCCAGTTCCGTATCATCGTGAACCAGTCTCGTAAATGTTATAGGAAAATATCTAAAAGCAGTAGCCCAAAAAGATTCACACCCTTGTTGATAATTTAAGTTGCTTCTAAAAAGTGAAAGGGCATTAATTATACTTCATGCTCCCACTTCTGTTCGTCACGTACTGATATATATTGGTACTTTTCTTACTCCATTTCTAAAAAGGGGAGAGCCAGTCTCGTATTATTGTAAACCGGACTCGTAAAAATTTTAGAATAACATGTAAAAGTAGTAACACCATTAGATTTTTGTTTAAAATCCGATTTTAGTGATCGTCTTTTTTCCTCACTCATCCGAAATCCACGATTTCATTCGTCTATCTCGCTTCCCTCCGTTTGCGTAGAATATCTTTAGGCTAGTGTTTGTGTATTTGTTCCGACGAACTTTTTCCCTGAAGGACATCTTCTCGCTGATCGATCACTTCTGCCTATGGTCCTCGTTTTTCCTATGCTACCCTCGCTAACCTCTCTAACGTCTCTCTTATTTACAAAACAAACACACACTTTTAGAGCCCTTGAGATTTTTTATCGCGCGGTCTTTATTTATAATCTATTTGAGCCGAACTTTACTCATCGAAACGCAGGGATATCTCCATCGTATTTCCCCTCTTTTGCTATTTTTATCTTTTGCGTTATATCCTTTGCGTTCTTCTAGAAAAATATGCAAACTTTTGATCGCCCTAACGATTTTTATCTTACCATCTTGTTTACCCTCTGAAGGGTTTAAATTTTACCGCCTCTTCGTCGAATTTTTTTATTGTAATTTTTTTTCCTTTAACTCCTTCATCATTGATCACCAGGTTTCGGCCACGGATCCAACGCCGCAATTTTTTTTCTCTCATATGAAACTATGGGAGATAATGCTCTCACGTCAATGGCCGCGCCAGAGGTGCGTTTCCAAGTGCTGTATCGGTTAGTGCAAAACTCAACCCTACCAGATAGTTTACAAAATATCTAAAGTTAATTGGCGCATGTGTTTGCGTTGGCGGTTTTAAAATGTTGTTTGTGCGAAAGGGAAACTTGAAACTAATAAGTTTTAACAGAATATTGCAGATGATGCAGCCGAATGAATATGAGGTGGTGAGAAGCCAAGGGGTACAAGTGATTTTATTTCTACAGAGAGTTAGGTACAGAAATTGATTGAAGAACTAACAATAAGTATATAAAAACTTGGTTGTCAAGGAATACGAGTGAGTCTTTGTTGTGTGTTGACATCGAGTGCAAAATCAAATGCTCTTCTAAATATCTAGCTGATCTCATTTGTTTTTTTTGCCAAATTTCTGTGTCTAACTCTTTATTGAACAAAAAAATCACTTGTATCCCTTCAAGGTGGGATACAGGATTTTTTCAGGGGGAAGGGGCACAAGGGTATCACAGGCGAACGGCCTTGTCATATTTGGGATTAAAAATTACATTAAACAATTACAGTACAAAATATACTCTTCATTTTAATATAAAAGTTATTAATATGTGAATATTAATAATTTTTATATTAAAATATAAAATTTATTTATTGTTTGTATTATAAATCTCATCTATTTTTAAGCGTCTCGGGGTGGGGGGGGGGGCGTGCCCCCCCCCCCCCTAAATCCGCCTTTGTACCCCTTGACTTCTCCGCATTCATATATGAGAACCATGCACACGCACTACCTCTGCAGATGCGAGTCTTGCCTTTCGTATCTCATTTTATTTTTTAAATTAGGTTTTAAACGTATAAATATCCCCTGGGATTATTTTCGTTCGGCCCCACCCTCGACTCATTTCACCTCGCCGTGAGATGTATTTCTCCCCTTTCCCTCTTTTATTTTCCCGAATCACGTGACTATCCTCCCCCGCCCCTCCTCTACGTCCCTCTTCTTCCAGAGTACCCTCCCTCGGCCAGTCAGCCGGCGCAGGTGCAGGGCCCTACCCATGGCACTGCCGTCTGCCGCCACACCTAGCCCCCGGCGGCGAACAGTCCCCGTGCCGGAGCAGATGAAAGACTCTACCCCGGTGAATTTCGTTCGAACGTTCTTATTTTTTTCTTGTTTCGGGGCCCGGGCGGCATAGTTTCTGTGTGGCGTCCACCTTGCGTCGGGGTTTTCTTCCTACCGTCCGCTAAAAGGTACAGTTTTCAAGCTCTATAGGTACTGAGTAAATATGAAAAACTGGGGTAATCGCCGACTGCGAATCGGACCTGCTATCGGCGCAAAAGAGGTAGAACGCCCAACTTTAAGCATGTGTATGGAATTCTGACGAAGCTCCATAGGGTCGTGCAATATATCGTTTTATTCATTGTTTAATTGGCTACAAAAATGGATCATTAAGGAGAGTGAACATTTTTAACTTCTACGGTCGAAAGAGTGAATAAAAACACGCGAAAAACTATGAGAACGGTGAAACGATCGTCTTCTTCATCTCGTCACGGGCAAAGTATTTGATTGGTGCACTTCATTGTTTTTTTTAAAGATAGTACGACATCTTCTCATTACAAATTTTTTTTTTTCAAATTTATTTTACCCATTCCTTAATTTTTTTAAATGGCCTAAAGGTAGATTTCAATTTCCGAGGTGTAGAAAACTCCACGAGTATAGAGGTTACGTATGCTATAAGGAAAATATATATTTCCAAACTTTTCAAGCAAGGAAATGTTGATATTGTTCCTCCTACTTGAAATAAACCACAAATACGAAAATCGCCATTTAGGTAGTGTGCATTGCCGCGGGGCGATTTTCGTTCTACCTTTTTTGCGCCGATAGTAGATTGATATGACGAAATCCGAGATCATTTAATAGGTCTTATTGCCTCTTCCGACGTTTAGGCCCTTGACACGGGGAAGTCATTCCGCGGGTTAGCTTTGAAAACATTTTTGAAATTGCGAGAATGCGAGCTCGAAATTAGAGCGGGGGCTATTCTCCCATCTCACATCCATGCATTCTCACTTGCGTTCTAGCGATTCACCGCTTCACAGGACGCAATTTTGACTGCGCCTTCGTACATAGGTCAGATTGCGCACTGACATGCCCCGTATGAAACGGCCTTTAGAGGTTGTTTAAATGCCTTATAGAATGATATAGTGTTTAGTGTCCAAAAATTGGTCAGACTAAAAAAAATTTGTGGAACATACAATATTAGTGCATCTGTGATTTTGCTTCCTATTACACTGTTTCACCATATGTCACCATCCACCCTAATGTCGCTTGTTTACATGCTGTTTATTTCAATTCGAAGGTTATTACCATCGTATTTAATATTCACTTACGAGGAAGGAAAAGTATGTGCTTATTCAAAAAATAATCGAACTGAAAGTAGGTATTTTATGTACTAACTTTTTCCATTTCCCACCAGAATACCGAAATCGGAAGTTTCATTGTTAGTCTCAGATTTTGTTTACTTCACAGCCACTTTGCACAGTCTTTGTTTTATTCATTCTGGGACTCAGAATGATGCTCAAATCATCCGGTGGCTCGAGTCAGGTTATAGAATTTGCGGATGATGCGTGATAATACTTCCTTCCAAATTGTTCACTATCCACCTTGCTCTGGGTTGCTTCCAAACGAGACGTTGTTTAAACTTTGTGATGTGAGGTGTCGGATATAATTGCTCTACGCAACTTCCTCTTTTCCTGTGTCTCTACGGTCCTGGAATACTGCAGCCAAATCTGGTCTTAATTAAAGCTCCTGGAACGCCCCTTCATTTTTTTTCCTTTCCGTTGTCCGCTACCGCCACAAATCTTATTACAACCTCTCCCTCAATAAGATTAGATCCTCCCTTGGTATCTCAAATTTAGCTGATCGCCGTGTCCTCAATGGCCGGAGACTCTTCTTAAATATTATTGACGGCAAGTACAGATCATCTGACCTTATTTCTCTTTTCCCTCATCGTGATCCTTCGCGCACGACGAGGTCGAGTTTTCATTGGTTCACCTCCCCTTTCTGTCTCTAAACGCTCTTTGCTATTCAAGCTTCCTTCTTCCATTAACTCCTATTCCAAATGTGTTCCAGATTTTGATCCTTTTTTACATCCCTCATCCATTTTGCACCTTCTATATCGTAATTCTCCCCCTATTCCTCGCACCACCCGATGAAGTCTACCATTCTTTGTTATTTATATGTAAATACTGCTGAATACTATTTTGTTCGTTGTTGGTTACTTTTTGCTTACTACTAGTAAATTATTCACTTATTATTCTCTGTCCTCTGTAATTGGCCTCGTGCTGTTTTTGGACTGAATTAAATAAATAAATACACGTTAGGCACTTGTAGTTGCATCATAGTTGGTGACCGATACCTGCCAAACTTCAAAACTGGCCTGATGAGAGTTGAATAAGAGATCCAATCATGGAACACCGGCCTTCGGATATCTGTCTTTGGTGTACTTTGATCTGTCTGCTTCGATGCTATAAGTTTGTCACGATGCTGCGATTCCTTTTCGTATCATGCAGACGATTGTCATTCATGAAACTCGATAAAAGAAATTTAACTTTTCCGGGAAATGAACTTTCTTGCCGCGTGGTTCAGCTTTTATCCCGACGCGTCGCGACGTTTCGCGACCCCTACTGGTCGCATCGCGCGCGCCAAGTCCCGCATTTTTTTTCTTTTATCGACAATGGACCGCGAAAGCCTCAATGAAGAAATTAGGAAACTCGGTTCAAAATTTTTATTTCGGCGCGTTTTAATTTCGGTGAAAATTTGGCGTACATCCTCGGTACTGCGGTCGCGATATCTACAGCGGCGAATCCCTCAGCACAGGGGGCGATCGTAGTCGGCGCACTTGTCCCCTGCGTTTTCCGCCTAAGTACACATTTTCGGTCCCCTCCCCTCCGCCCCCACCTTTCCTTCCCCTCCTTTCCTTCCCCTCCACGCTCTCACCCCCCTTACCCTCTCTTTCACTCCCCTTTACCGCTCGAGCGACAGCTGTTCGCCTTGCTCCCTCCCCTCTCCCCCTCCAGTATCCGCCAGCTCCTCTGGTCTCCTCTCCTGAGCTCCACTACGTCTTCTCATTCAATAATGAAAAAAATAATTACGAAGCGATCTCGTGTCAGCATGTGGGCTTCCTCGAAGGAGCCAAAAAAGTGGCCAAAACACTGTCCTCCTCGGAGAAGGGGTTTCGATTTTGTTTTGTTTCGGAGATGATGTGTTTGTATACGGCATGGTCCTTATATGAAGACCTTGGTTTACGGTTTGGTATGTCGGATTGTGTAAGTAGAATTTGGATAAAAAGGATTTTCCCCCTTTTATCTGTAACGAACTACCATCAAGGGTTAAATATTTCATTTATTGATTACATTCAATTCCTGAATGAGTGCTATTTGAGATGTTATTTGCCTCAGGTTTGTATCGCTGGAGTCTAACACATGGAATATTGTTCACTGTAATTATTTACTCTCTCTCATTCATTAAAAATGATCAATGTAGTTTTCTTGAGCTATCCGTTTTTGTATAAAAGATACAGTGTCCGGCGTGATGCAGTGGAAATCTTTGATATTCAGCTTATTAAAACAACTTGTCTGTTTCCACACTATTTTACTTTTACCGACCATGGTTTCGGCAGCTTGTGCCATTTTATTTTTACTGACCATGGTTTCGGCAGCTTGTGCCATTGTCAAGGCACCTTGACAATGGCACAAGCTGCCGAAACCATGGTCGGTAAAAATAAAATAGTGTGGAAACAGACAAGTTGTTTTAATAAGCTGAATATCCGTTTTTGTATGAAATATAATAATGAAACCAATTGATCTAATTGTACGTTTGAGTTTGATTGAATCTCTGCGATATGTTGGGGTCTGGGTTCGTCTCTTTTACAGGTTAAACTAATATATATGCTAATCTTGCTAAATTTCAATACCCCATGGTTTCAATTTCTTCGGGACCGAATTTTTTCTTTAATCACTTATTAAACGGTTGCTTAGCATGCTCATGAAGGTGGCTGATTGGTGTAAAAAAATTAGAGGGGTCCGGATTGTTGTTCTGCTGGATTGAAAGCTGGCCTCCCACCCCCTGGGCCCGGGTTCAAATCGCACATTTTTTTTCCGAGAAATTCCCATAACCGTTTGAGTGTTATGGAGGGCACTTCAAGTACAACACTCAGTCCGTCGGATGGGACGTTAAGCCGTAGTCCCCTTGGCGCCTTTTAATCAGAGCAGGCTAATTCCGACGCAGGGTTTATCTCCATCCTTACATAAGGAGCAATAGTGTAGTTTCCTTCATCAAAGAAAACGAAAGGCATTGATTGCGATTCGTTACCCACCATTAGTGTATTCATAATATACAAATTATTTCGTTTTAGAAATACCGGTTTAGACGAATGGCAATGGTCAATTTTATCCTCATTTGAAAAGGGCCAGATTGGCGCCCATGCGATGCCACTCCACGTGACGTCACAGGGACCTAGTTACTATACGAGTAGATAGCAGTTTTACATCGTCTGAGATTACCAATGCATACATGAGGCACGGAGCTCAGGGAAACATGTCTTAATAATCACCTTTTAAAACTGGCTAAGGTCGGAAAGTTTTCTTCGTTTGATAAGGTATTAATAATCCTTATTTAAGCCAAGCGCTATCAGCTAGCAGGGTACTCTGCTACCTGCTAGCATCCTGTGTCGTATCAGCGCTCAAAGCCTCGCCCCAAAGTCACCTCACTTGCGGCAGCGGGAACCAGAACGACGTCACATGGAGTTTTCCCATCATTCCTACTTAGCCGTCACGTTTTCGCGCGCTTGAAAATTTTTACTTTTCATTTAATCGCGAAAAATAGATATCGTCATTCGAAAATCTAAGAGCGTGAAATACATACTCCAGGAGTAATAATCTTTCGACTTAGGCAATAAAAAATAATAGGAAACCATCCTATTATAGTTTTTTTTTAGACTGTCCGATGCCTGTTTGAGTGCTTTATGTAGGGCACTTGAAGTGCAGCTCTCCGTCCGTCAGATGGGACGTTAAGCCGTAGTCCCCTTGGCGCCTTTTAATCAGAGCAGGCTAATTCCGACGCAGGGTTTATCTCCACCCTTCCTACCTTTAACGCGCAAATGACCAAGTTGTCGTTCGTCTCCTCCAAACACCTATCTACAAAGCACGAATTTTAATAATTCACAAGGTTATGGGCGGGATTTACCTCTCTTTTCCCCTCTAGGGGAAACTCTTCTTATCCTTTCCCTCCCTTTATACTATATCCCGGCTCCCGCATTATTTGGTCATATTTTTAAACCCTTTTTTTTCCTTCGACGATCGTGTGACGCGGAGTTCCGTGTTGAAGAGCTCCAGTGTTTTTATTTTCTGTTCAAACTCGTTTCAAGACGATCCCTTCGGTAGCTGCTGCTAGGTGTGCGAGCGTTTTTTTTTGTATCACGAGCGCTCGTGTCCTAAAGGAATGTTCACCGTTTCGCTTCGCAAATGTCGCGTCTTTTTTTTATTTAATTCGCTCGCTCACCGAAAAGCACGTGCTTTGACGGAATGCTCTCGTATCCGTTAGTTTTTTTGCTCGTGTTTTCATTATTTTTTTTCGCTGTGCCGATGAGATAAAATTTCTATCACTCGATTAACCCGGATCAGTTTACTGTTTGGGTATTGTCCTGCGTGGACACTATTTCGTCGCTTCAAGAGGTGCAGTCGACTTCTTGCTTTTTAATTGGTGTGGTACGAACTTCTCTCTTTATTAAACGTTTATATTTTTTATCAATTCCGGAAATCTCAGACATCCGAAATTCTCAAATTCATTCACTCCAATACTTTCTCATATCTTTCTTTGAGTAGTAACTACTTTTGGGAAATGGGTTCAAATTTCATAAGTTTGATCATTCGTACGTTAAAGAATCGCAGGAATTTCTTGGCAATGATCAACGAGACTATTTTTCAAGGCATAACTTGTTCGGAATCTAACCCTCGGATAGCAGTTTATCTTTTTTTTCCAATTACATCTCCACAAAAGTGAAAAGTATTTAGAATGCATCCCTTTCTTCATTAAGACTCCGTCGTGGCTCCAGTGCAAACATTTTCCTCTTTCTCCTTCAAGGAAATATGCTTAAAAGCAGAGTTTGAACATGTACTAAGAAGAGCAGCCAGTTACATGGAAAGCTGTTACTATAATCTTGTTATTATTTCTGACCTAATAGAACAACTCGAATGGGAATCAGTGTCAGATTCTAGATTGAAAACTAGATTCAACCTATTATGTAAAATCAAGAGCAGTTTTTCTCCGACGAATTTTCTATATCTTACGAACGCCAACATACTACGGTACATCAGATCTTAAATATTAAATGAGAGTTATAGATTTTAGAACAGATATATTTAGAATGCCGTTTTTTTTCGTGGTAGATAAGCGACTATAACGTTAGTGATAGGACTTAGAAAATAGATTAATTGACTGGTAGTGTAGTTCACGACTGTCCAGCCGGCGAGAGTTGTCCGATGGCACTTTAAAAGGAGGGGTGGATAACCCTGCGCCAACATGGTTTGCAACCAATGGCTGTCCCTCCAACGCACCTCACACCTTTGCCTAGTCATGCAACGTTGTCACATGCATATGAAGCACTGAAACAAGCCTGAACCACTAACAAAAACCCTTTCTGCAAGTCGCCAAAACAAAGGATTCTTCCTTTGCATACTTCACGCTTGTCCTCCCTTCTGGCTGCTTTTTTCACGGAACCCTTTTGTTTACATGTGATGTGGGCGTTTCCCTTTCTTACCTGGCAACCTTGCCCCCTACCCCTTCTAGCTGTCAACGGACAATTCTCGGCGGCTGGACTGTAACTTTTTTATTCATTAATGCATGTTTCTGAATATTCATGGTATTTCTAAGCGCGTGTTTTGTATTTTCCAGCTTCATAGGCAGGTTGCCGTCGTTAGTAGGTTGTAGATTAATCCCATTGCTTATTTATCATATATAGCGTGCATGTTGCGTCGTCGATTTTCGTGGAAGTAAACTTTAATCCTCGTGAATGGTGTTGTGGATGGTGGTGATGGCTGCATGTGGGAAATGGTTCACCTCCTGCCGAACACTTCTGCAGGTGGCTTGCAGGGTAATATGTAGATGTAAATTTCGAGTCTCGAGCGGTAATAATAATAATGCGCCTTTATTGGCGACATTGGGACTAGAAAGTCCCTTCCTCCACCTAACCCCTCGTCGCACATAAAATATTAATAATAGGATATAGAATACAGTGCTTATGGGTCTCATATACATGGGTGGTGTACATGTGGGGATCCTCTTGCATGCTGGTGATGATCAGCCCCTGACAAACGTCCTAGAGGTGGCTCGCAGATTATTATGTAAATGTAGATATGTCTGTCGTGGACAGATATACCCGCAATGCTTCGAAACGGCATTCAATCCGTAAATGAATGTTATTCGAGGTGGTGGTTATATCGTGTTTTATCGCCAGTGTCAAACCTTCTTTATAATAATTCCTTCACTTGCATGCGACGAGCGTAATCTTTAAGAGTCTTTCGAAGCGTCATTGATTTAAAAGTTAACGCAAACGCATCCCTCCCTTCTGACGTAAGAATCCCCACCAGGTGAGAATCGTTTTTTAACGGATTCTAACTCACGATGCTTGTATCCTTGGACATTTACTGAGGACAGGGTAAGAGTTAAGGGAATCTTCCGCTGAGAGGGCGTTTACGTAGCGATGAAATTTTTATTACCCTCGGTGTATTTTCTTTCCGTCATTCAAAAGTTTCAAAGGTTCCATCCGTAAATAGAACGAGGCCGTTTTTGCGGCTGGCATTTTTTTTCTAATTTTAGGGCGCGCGAAGAGATTAAGAGAGAATTTTCGGTGAGAGATTAGAGTAGCCCATCAAGCCGTCGGCGCCCCTATACGATGATCGCAAATCGTTTCGCCGGAGTTTTCATGGTGCGCTTACGTAATGTTACGGAAAATATCTCGGCACCTGTGATTCCCTGTGGTACTCCATCTTTCTTTTCGCATCGCAAAACACGTCTCGCTGGAGATCATAAAATGCTTTCCATCCCTTGACGCTGGATAGATACACAGATTGACGTTTTTACGATGGCCGTCAACGGCAATGAAGATGGCGCGTTGTGAAAATACTTTTTTTTTAGCTCTTTTTTCTCCGAAAGTGAAGGTAGAGAGAGTTATGGAATTTGATTTCATTCCGGACCTTTTAGTTCAGTGCCATAAATTGCTTTCTTCCTGGCTTCATTGCAATTTTACCCATGCTTTTTTTCAATTTACCTGAAAGGGATTGAAAATAACTCTATTTGCCTGGAATGTAATGGCTGCCTATTGTGCCTGCGTATTAGTCTGTAAACATGACCCGAATTTACTTCTATTTACCCCTGCTTTTTGAATTTGCTAGTATTGTATGCTAAACCAGTGGCGTAATTGTACATTGTGCTTGCCGTGATGCTGCAGTAAAATTTTACCCCAATTGAAGGATGCATTTCGCCATTTTCAAGTCTTGTATGGAATACATTAGCCATGTTATTCGAATGGGGGCTGCCGATTGAAGCGCACCTATGTGACCGCTGTGAAAACTGGATGTTGAAAGTCCGAAATTTATTTGCAAGTACGCCAACACACCCACAGTATACATTTGAAAATATTCCAGCAACCTAGTATGAATCTGGACTTCTTATGATGTCACACATTTGCGGACGCGGAAGAAAATGTAATCGGTTTATCCGAATAACTAATCGGTTCTCTTTCGGCTATCTTTAAGTGTGAATTCCAATGAATGGTTTTCTCTGTGCTGCGTATGCAAAAGATATTAAGCTAAATACAGTGAGTGTACACAAGTTTTACGATATATCACAGGTGTTGACGATATTTCCGCTCCCCTAACTCTTCATAAAGCCTGAGCGCCGCGGCATCAACTCTAAAGCTTCGCGCGTGTTAAGCCTTCGTGTTTACAGATTTCCGAAAGCCCGTTCGATGGGAGGTGTTTGTCTGCCGCTTCCTAACATAACCCACCCTTCCCTTTAAAAATCACACCCTCAGAAAGTGGGTTTGTAGTACCAAGCGTGCGATTTTCAACAAGATGCGAAAATAGGAGCTGTTCTGCTCACATTTTCCATCTCCTGTCTTGTTCACAATTACTTAGCTTGACTTAACTTTTCATAAATATATGGAGTTGCTAATTCATAATGGGTGGCTGTCGGTGCAAAACGTTGGTGAGAGTTTTTATCAAGGGGACTGCATAGAGGAGGCCCAATTCCATTCCACAGACGTTAGATTTCTGTTGCAACTTGAGTCGCATTTTAATTCGTTTTCAAAAATGTCCGCAGCGCGGTGATGAGTTCAATGTGATCCACTTTTTTTCATTATTTTGAAGTATAATGTTTGTAATTGCGAGGAAAATCGTGGAAGAGTTATGACTTTCATAAATAACATCATGGTGAATGTAAATTTCGGTTGACACCCCTATATATCCCTCCTTATTTCCCCGTGAAACTCGGATCAATTTGTCCATCAGCGACGCGAGTGGCGACTTCTGTAAACCCATTTAAACGCGCGTTGGGCGACAACACATTATGAGGCCGACATAAAGATACTCTATTGTAATTTTCGTGGTTGTCACGTACGAAGGTCATTGATTGAGAGAAGCTCAAATTTTCCGTGGTATTAACCAGTAGGTCTGATGATAATTTTATTTATCGAGTGACTGTCGAATAATTATCGTAATTTCTCCAAAATTGAATTCAAGATTTATTCGCGGATTTTGCTGTGATTGAACCAATATACCATTATTTTTTTCAAAATAAGTGAAGTTACGGAAAGTTATGTTGTTCAGAACGGGGATTACGGATCACTCACTTAATCTTTAAATTGGTTTGGTTACGTGAGCTCAGTCCAGGGCAAATTCAGGCAGTCGCTGTTCATTTCTTATTGGTTGGGCCAAGGATTTTTATCAAGTTATCTTCTATGGCTTCGGCCGGAAGTTGAACCCGGGTCCCTTTGCTCTGTTGTCAGACGCTCAACCAACTTGGCTAAAACTCAACTTTCAGTACGGATATCACTAGTATCTGCGGCAGTTCCGTCTACCGGCTTCCTAGCCTTTGCTTCGTTCGTAAGCTTTCTCTGTGGCCGAACGCAAACATTACTCGTCAAGAATCATTCTTTGGAAAAAATTCTCTGGGAAATCCGCAGGAGCGCACGCTATTGAAGAACTGAATGAACCAGGTACTTTAAATTATTTCATTAACAGAGAATATTTTGCCCAGCTGTACGTCAAATGTATGGTCAATATGTTCCCAGTTTCACGTTTTGGTCGGTTTCTCGTTATTGGCTCTAGTGAAAGTTCAAGACACTTATTTCTCGATGGCAATTGGCCAAAATGCTGCTTTTGAATTTTGCTCTTTGTCCATCCACCCTCTGCCATGCAGAATGCACGTAATGCTATCATGACTCTTATAGTTACTTATTCAGCTTGTAGAAAAAATTACGCAGTACTTGCTACCAAAGTAATCTATCGAAATTTTACCATATCGATTTTAACTGGAATGGCATATAAAATATATAGCTTCGGTTTTGACATCAAGGGAACAAGTGTTATTGTCCAATTTAGTTCAAATAACGGTGCCTAGTATCATAAATTTCGGAACTTTGGTCTTGTATTAATTATTTAGTCTACCCGTTCACTCTTTTCTGTGAGAAAAAAATGAAGGTTAAATTGACTGTTTGAAGACACAGTGATCTTTAAACTCTCTTTCCTTTATGCAGACCGTGGTGAAAGGCAAAACGAATCCTCAGTCCTACGATTTTCTTTTTCAAATTTACTTTTTCCATTAGTCTTCACCCTAAATTACTTACGTTATTTATCAAGACGAGCTTCATTCCTGAGGTGATGTCAGTAATATCTGAGGTAGTTATGATAACTGGTAATCGGCAATTGAAGTCACACCTGCCAAGTGTGGCCGTTATTGCAAATTTCACAATAGTATCTGAAAGCGTGGATTAGAGAAAAATGGAGACTGGAACAGGGATAACTAACAGCAGAAAAAGTCAAACTTCCCATCACTTGCTAGTGTCTCCGAACAGGTTAAAACTTTTACCAGCAACATTAACACGATTGCCAGATTTCGAAACTTTATGTAATCGTTGCACTTATTTATTGTCACTGCAGTGTTTAAATCTCTAATTGACGAGATGCTTTTAAGTTTTCGTCACGATGTAAACATTTCCAATCGTTTGCGTACGTTCTAACCACTTGGCAATTCGAATGCTGTTATGATGGAATGCTTACGGTTTCACTACACATTTTCTGATGTCCAAACCGAGCCGACTTTGAACTGGGCTAGACACTGTTTTTATATTGTCTTGACGAGATTCTTCTGATTTCACAGGGATGATGTATCACTCACTTTGGTCTTCTATGAAGTTCTGACGCAAGGTTTAAACTTGTAGTTGAGGGATGATTTAACTCGGAGTGAAGTCAATTCGTTCACAATGCAAATAAAACTATGAACGATAGTGAATGGTCTTCACGTTGTTGTGCACAAAAGTCCCATTGACCGATGAATAGTTGTGGTATCCTTTGAATTGAATTTCTAGTAGAGTTTAGGTTTGCACTAATCTTGAATTTGTGATTAAAATAAGTCCGTAGACTATGTAAATAAACAAACTATGGATGATGGTAATTATTCTTCATTCTGTTGGGCACACCAGGACGATTCGCTTCTAATATTTGTTTTTGGTTAAACGTAACCATTTCTAAACTTCGAGCCGAAAGGAATATGTAATGATTTGTGTTGTCCTGAGGAGCTTCTTGTATTGTTAGACGCAAGATTTCTTGCTTTTTTATGGTCTTCTTTTGTAGTTATTGCAACCGGTTTCAATTTCTGGCTAAATGATTACGTAAACTGTGAACGAAGTCAGCTTGACCGCCACATGAATCAAAACCTCGAAATATGTCCAGTGGTTTTCCGTGTTGTCGTGCAGACGAGGCCGGCTGATTCTCCCGTCCGAACCGCGGCGAGGATAGTCGCAAACTGTCGTCTTGATAAACGCCTGGGGGGGAGGGAGTTCCTTGCGGTATCCTGCCGCTGCGCATTAAGGGTTCCGGACGGGGGTAGGGGCACAGGAATTTCGGCGGGAATCGAATGAGCACGCGCACAGTCCTGGCCATCCCTGGCGCCCCCAGGGCCTCGGAACACGGAGCTGTTGCGGCAATGACTGCGATGTGCGGAAGTGTATCGCATCGCGATATCGACCGTCCCAACTCGGCTATAGTGTCGTTTTTTCATTCCATATGCCGCTAGCTGTTCTCTGAATCAACAGCCTTGTAGTGATAAGATAGTTTCAGGAATGACATCTGCGAAGAGTAATGCACCGATTAGCAATTGAGACGATATTGAAATTTTGTCGCATGACTTATTGTTAGTATTCTTGTTGATTTTATTTTTAGAGGAAAATAATGCCGATTTCCACCTCCTGACGAGCCAGTGGGTGAGGAGGAATTATATTGTAAACATTTATAAGATTTATATGTGATGAAATTGCCCACTCTATTCTGCTATGTTGCAGCATTTACATTATAATTTCATTTGGCTAATGAATTTCTTACATACTGATAAGGTTTTATAACTAAATTGCATTTTTATTGGTTATGTGAGTGGTTAGTTGCATTGATGAATGATATATCATGTATATATAATGTAAAATGATATTTACACCAATAAATAACTTCACGATTTTAAAAAAATTGGCGGAAAAAATTCAGTAGGGGTGTAGTGAACGAAACGTGAAATTTGCATGTTCCCCGACAGGAAAATTCTTGGAAATCTTACATTCTTAGTGGAACATCACTCCAACGGTTTGTGTTTGTGTTGAATTATTTGCGTTGAATTTTAAGGTGGTTGGTCCTAGAACCTAAGTATATGTGATTTTGTTAAAAAAAATAAAAAATATACTTTAATAGTGGTACCTCATCGACTGTCAGTCACTGTATGTAGTCTTTCCGTTTTATATTTACTGGGAATTTCATTTGAAAATATGAATATTTTTGTAGGAATCCGGCTGTGCTTACCAAAGCTTATTATCATCAGAATGCATTTGTTATTTGTTAATAAATTGATATACATAATGTTTGCCTCAAGTATCATGGCAAAAATAAACACAGACTCGTCAATTGGTAAATATTTTAGTTATTAGTGAATGAATGCTCTAGTTGAAACCAAATCATGTTAGCTGTATTGAAATGGCATTGGAGCCAGCTCAAAGAATTTGAAGAAGTGATAAATCTAATGTGTTACGATTGGATTTCTGTATTACTTATTAGACTTAAATTATTCACTAGCCTCGATGAATTCTGTCTTTGATGGCGAAAATTGTTTTTAGTAATAAATGAAAAGGTGTTTGTTTTGAGTCACCTAGTGGCGAACTTACCTCCACTTTATGTATGAGTCAAAATCTCATAGATTAGAGAAAACACCAGCGCAACTAATCTAAAGGCTTTTGGGGTGACGTTAAGATGAAATATTCATGCTTTAGGGTATTTCACCTCGTCGTTGTTTCAATATTACGGGTTATTAAACTAAATATATATTTGCATAAAAGTCATTTTTCCTGCAGAATACTTGTCGTATAAAATATTCGCAATGGCTACTCGTCACAGTAATATTAAATCCTCAAGTTTTAGCTCTGTGGCGCTTTGATACCCCAAACTGCTAAATTTGACGGAACGGAAACCTAAACATCGGCAACCTTTAATTTCCTAACCCGCCAGCGAGCCCGAGAGAAGTCAAAATACAAGGAAACCTAACTTGCGTGTAGCAGGGAAAGCTTCAACATACTGGGAGGGGGGTATCTTTCGGGATTTTCTTCTATCCTCTCCTTTCATAAGCGTTCTCAGGATTTTTTTACGTGATTTCTAAAAGTGCTTATAAGCGTCCGCAATATACATTATTATGAAGCTTGAGTCACGAGGAATATAAAATTAAAAAAAAGCATTACTATTTGTGATGTAGAAATTATTGCTTGTGTCTGTTTCTTATCTTGTTTTTTTACTTATACAACTATTTTATATCCTTTTTGGAGTATTGGCCAGGAAATATTTTTTTACGCTAGAGTAATTCCATAGTTACGGTGACTTTACTCACCTTAATCAGAGCTCACTCTACGTTTTTTATGATTAAATCTTTGAATTACGATGAAAAATCGGTATTTTTGTTTACAACTGGAAATATTTGCATTGTTCTTCAGTTGAAAAAAATTATTTCCTGACCAACACTACAGGAAGGGCACAGCTTAATTGCAAAAAAGTGGTTTATTATAAATTTTACAGTTCATAGTAGATTGTTTGGGATTTCAAGGCTACCGTTGCGCCCCTTCGGGATCACGTCACGGCGCTCTCAGTAGATGCGACCTTCCCTTCCTAGGGGACCGATCTTCGCCGACACTTTTAGGTCCCTCTAGGCGATTGGCTGTCACCATTCTCCCCTCTCTCTCTCTCTCCATCGCGGGATGGGAAATTAGCTGGATCGCGTCGAAGAGATTAACCCACTCACTCCGCCGTGAGTTGCATGCCCGAACGTTCGCGAGATGTTTTCGCCCGCTAGACAGGCGGGCGCCACCCGCGTCAATCTCATTCTTCATGCTCGCGACCTGACTTGAGTAGCGTCGGATCCCCTTGGGTGCTGCGTGAAATCTAATAGGCCATGGCGGCCGTTGAGTGAAGAGTTCAGTAGGTATAATTATGCAGATGATATGAAGGAGTCGATGGAAATATCCTTCACCTCAATTCTTGAATCTCCGCATAATCCATAAAATTAAGTTATGCTTTCCAGAAAAATATTATCATCGTAAGTCAACAATTCGAAGACTAGGGTGCGTAGTGCGTACTCTCCACTCTGTTATCCCTTCAGCTATAACCTTATCATAAATACTTAAATAACTCTTATCGTTTACTTGCTTAATAATTTGCACTATGTAACTCACTCTAGGCCGTCCTCTACCCCTCTTCTTTAGGGAATGAGGGGAAAGAGTACGCATCTCATAAGCAATTATTAATATTTTGCTTTCAGGTTCCAACAATTTTTTTTTAATTTTTACACATTACATATCATCTATTTTTTAATAAAAATAAAGAACTGCCGTATTCATAAAAATTTAAGAGAAAAACAAATAGGAATCTTGCCCCTCACGTGGGGCAAATGTCCTCTCTTTATGCGGCAAGAGTCCTAAGTTTTCACATGTGAACTTTCCCTTTGCAGAATATTTGGTGTGCTGTTCTTTCCTCCATATTTTATGTTCATAGTACTATATTATCCAATCAAGAATTGGTGGATCTGAGTACAAATATCCACAACCTTCACAGTGATATGTTTTAATTGATGAATCCCAAATCACTCGTTAGCAAAAGAGTTCCTGAAAGTGCTCCATCTACAAGCTTAAACTTTCAAACGTTTTATCGGAAAAGTAAGGGCTTGGGGAATGTACACTCATGTCTATACACGGGCAGTTTGGACGAAAAGAGGCAGTATTATGCATATACGAATAAAACGCACCTAACATTCTGGGATTAAGTAATATTTTTCGTATGCCTAATCATAATATGATATAATTTGTATTGCATGTACCGCTTTGAGACGTTTACCCAGAGACAATTCATCAATTTGTTGACCAGCTACAATGGAACGTATATATTCTCCATTGCTCCTCAGTGTAGCTACCTCCGAAATTTGCTGTCCTTATGCTTTCCGATCGGTTTTTTCTAAAAGTTCCGAATTATCTTTCAATACAATTATTAACGAAGTACACTTGATATCAATAACAGAAAATATGAGGCCATAGAAAAAGCAATCATATGAAGTGGGGCAGGAGTCAGCGCCCGTGGGGCAAGAGTCCTCATGCAGATACTTGCCCCAGGACTCAACACAACGGCACTTGATGCACCTAATACTACGACGTAACACAACCATATGGTGCGCTGCGAACCAACTAATTGCATGAAACTTCGAGGAAAGGAATACATTTGAACGAACGCTAGACAAGCATAGCAGTTTAATAAACGCCCGAAGCACATATAAAAATTACGCAGTCATACAAATTGGATAAACGTTGCGTAAAAATGAAAAATAAGAAAAACTCACGTCCTGTCGTTCATTTTGTTCCACTGAACGCACCCATGTGCTACATTAGGTCAGGCGAATGAAACTGATTGACTACAAATGTCATCATTCCGGCATTTATAGAACTATTTCGGAAAAGGAATCTTGCCTTATGCGGACCCTTGCCCCTCACTACCATATTCTTTCTTTACCCTAGTCTTTCATGAATGTTTTCATATTGCCGCACGATGAAGCCGATTATTTCGTCCCGTCTTCTTCTTTGGGTTTCTACAACAATTATTTTTTCTCCCAGTTATCCGCATTGCACACTCCGTCGATCTATTTTATCTTCAAAATTTTTCTGTAGCAATACAGAATTTCGAATGCTTTCTTTGCTGACTTCTCTACTGCTGTCAACGTCCATATCCTGCTGCCGTATAGAAGCATGCTCCATACGTAGCATATGAAGAATTTTTTCCTTTCTTCTATGCTTGTAGTCTCATTAGTAAGGCGATTTTTAATTTGTAGAATGTCTTCGTAGCATGTGTTATTTAACTGACCATTTCCTTTTCGCCTCGTCCATTGTTGGTTACTCGGATTCCATAGTAGCCATTCACCGCTTTAAGCTTTTTTCTAGTTAACCATTCGTCTTGGTCTCCTCTCTTTAGCTGAATGCTATTGTGGTACTTGTATTTTTAGCAAAATATGAATTATACCATATATTTTCCATTGGAAATCTCGGTTATGGACTTCATACTGTACTTCAACTTACTGTCTTCGTACAGTATTTACTGACTTCGTGCGTATGAAAAAAGGTTTTACTCTAATACTGCCCGGAGTTCACCCACTACGGCATTATCAGATACAGAAGAAATTGTTGAGCACTTGACTCTTGCGTGTAAAGCCACAGGATAGACTTGGGTATGGCATATGGTATTTGAAGGAAATCGATCGACAGCTTTGGTCATTCGATTCATAGGATGGCTGTAAGTAAGGAATTGGGAAGTAAACTCGGCGGGTCTGACGGCAGGTCAGAGAGGGCTTCACCTAAAAGAAATGTATACTATTGTATAGGCTCTAAGCGCTTTTGGGTCCGTCGAGACTCAATGGAGGGAACGTCAACTTTACGACTGAATATGCTATTGGAATGACATGGCAGTCACAAGGAGGCCGACATTGCAATCTGGTGCGTTTCTCTAGCAGTATCAACAAACACTAGTTTGTTATTTTCATCACGGTTTGTAAGCGAAGAAAACTTTCGATTTCTAATATTTCGAATTGCTTCGCGAGTAATGGCAGTTAGAAAGAATCAAAACTCACCTCTTGTGATCACTTTCTCTGTACTAAAAGTTATTTCAGTGCATTTCAATAGCAGATTACTTAAGTCATCGCAACAAAGAGATCATCTGATATTTAAAATTACTTGGAGTATATTGCTATTGCTACAAGGAAACTCTCCTGACACCAATCGTTATTATTTTTCGACCGTAGAATTCTACATATAGAGGGCCGCAGAAAGTTACTTATCAATATAGCCCTGTGGTATTCCGTTTCAATACAGCGGGGCACTAGTTCTAACTCATATCCCGCAAAACTTGGGGCTGGAAATAAATTCCATGCTGTCACATTGTCACTCCAAATTTTTTTTGATATAGTGATTAACGGCGGTTGTAGCGGTTAATTTTCCACATTATCTCGTTATTAATTACTATTATCACGTAAATGAATAATGATTAGTTCGTAATGCCTCGTGAGCGGATAGTTGAAGCACGAATTTTTTAATTAAAGAGCATTTAGAATGAGGGCGCAATCAAAGTTCGGCTAAAAAAATCTTTCTCGCATTGCCAAATCGATGGTTAATTACCGGACGCGTGGGACCGTTGCCGTTTAATGAGATAAGTAGACTATCGATTTAGGATAGTGACGGATATTTTTTCCGTAATTGGCATTTTCATGAGTCGAAATTCCAAATCGCGTCCCCACCGGTCCTCACTGAATCAAACTAGATTATCTTAGTGTTTTATTTTTTCCCACTTTGTATAATACGGCAATTTAATCCTCCCATGATTGATAACCGATGGGATTTTACTCGCTTTAATATTGCCCTGCCAGTTTAGCCAGCTCAACCATAGCTAATTGGAACGAAAAAATTATTATATTTATTCGCATTGAATTATTTTCATTACCATTAGTAATCTCCTCTTCCGTTATTTTGCTTTTAATCAGAAAGTATTAGTAAAAATTTTAATTTTCACACTCTACCCAACGTGCAAGGCTGTTAGGTCTAGGAATTAGGCTGTGGTTACCATAGTTCCTCAGAGAGTGATTAAATAAAGTTTTAAACATATCCTTTTTTTCTTGTACTATCTCATTGACGGGCAATGTGGAAATCGTCATTTGAAAGAAATTACTCTGTCCAATCATCGAGATAACCCGCAGACTTGAATACATATATTTTGGGACGTTTATTTTAGAGGTGAATTCGTTGTTTGGAATGTCTGTCGAACGAAATTATTATAGTCGGTTAATGAAGATACCTAACTTACTTTATTTATTTGAGAATATGGACAAGTTAAACGGAAATTTATTTATTTCTCAGTATTCCAGCCAGCCATTGTATTGTATGCAATTAAATTATTTGCACGAAAAAATGTACTGTTATTACATGTTTTACACTAATATCAAATTTATTGGATTTATAGAAATTTGTTCCAAAGTTTCATTTTAATCTAAATTTACTTTTGCTTCTAGGGGGGTAGCTGCCCCCTGCTGCCGCACACTTGGTACGCGCATGCCCACGAGACGAAACGATACGGAACAATTTATCGTATGAATATGGAAGTGTTCGTATGCGGAAAATTTGACCCGATAAAATTTACTTTCTAGTGCCAGGTGATAGAATAATTGACATTATTAATATTCAAAGTGGCAAGCCGTTCCTCCAGGTGTCATAGAAGCTGTGAGAAATGCAAATGCAGTTCACCAGTACATTATATTTTAACCAATATTTTCTATTTTTCTTCCGTATCCCGATTATTTTTTCCTGAGTCACTGGAGCTGGCGAAGTTACCAGTGACTTCAATTTAGTGTCAATGGCAGTCATTAATTATTTTATCGATTCGTAAGTAATGTTAAAAGCAGCCTGTTTAAATTACTACTTGATTAATTTCTTATATTTAGAATTAAATAATTTTAACAATATCATCCTCTTAATATCAGAATACCATTTTTATGGCGTTCCTATCAGCCTAGAGAGTTTCAATAACGATACGGTGTATTGCTCTGTTAACCTAGTATGTACATAGGATTATTATACGTAAATAATTCGTCAGCAAAATATTTGTAGCGAAATACCAGCTTTAAGTTGCAATTCGTCTAATTAATGTCAATAAATTATTAAAACTAGACATAGAGTTCTCAGTGGAAATATTGCAATGTCTAATTTAAATAATATTAAGAACTTCCACCACATCGTGCCTAATATCATACAAGATATAATGTCAATAAAGTTATGCAGTGGTACTAGTATTCATAATAAAAATTGTGAACTTGGACTAACGTAAGAAATCTCATTAGAGTTTTTAAATTTATATAAGGTTAACTTTACGCAACAGTGGCGTAACTATGAGGGTGGAGGGATGAGGGGATAGATCCCCTCCCAAGACTCAGAGAAATAAAAAATATATTTAAAACTATTGTCTAGATTTGATATGAGTGGGTGAGAAGCCAAGGGGTACAAGTGATTTCTTTTTTCCATACTGAGTTAGTTGCAGAAATTAGGTAAAGAAAACAAACTAGATCAGTTAGATGTTAAGTAGTGCATTTGATTTTCAGCTCGATGTCAGCACAGAGCAGAGACTCACTCGTATCCCTTTGGCAACCAAGTTTTTGTGTATTTCTGCCTACAATTAACTTTACCTAACTCTGTTGAGAAATAAATTGGCTTCTCAACCCCTCATATATGATAACTGCAAATATATTTAAACTACATATAAGTTAAATTTTGAGTGCCAAAATGACGTAAAATATATTTACAGGCACGTCATTTTTCAAAAGTTGTCTGGCAGGGGTATGCCCCAGGCCTCCACATCCCCCCAAAGCATATTCCTAGTTACGCCACTGCTACGCAATAATTGTAAAGTTAAAGTAGTATATCCATGAGCATGAGAAAAAAGATCTGATGCTTCTCCGGCGTATGCTGGTAGTGAAAGCTGCTCGGGTGCTCCAATGGGTAATCTCATCCATGGATGCTGACGTTTCGGAATAAGAGTCGTACTCTATCCTCAGAGCTGAAGGCCTTCATCATTCAGCTTCATCAGCCCTCTTATCATGTATGCCCTGTCAGCCAAGTCATTCAGCCCTGAAAATGGAGTACGACTCGTATCCCAAAACGTCGGCAGCCATGGATGGAGCCGACCCGGTGGACCACCCGACCAGCCTTCACTTCCATGAGCTTGAATTTAAAAGTGGACGTAGTCAACTTATTCTAAGCAGGACTTAGTAAGTCCACATAAGTTGGTAATCCTGGTTCGGTTCAATTCTTGGGAATCCAATGAATATCATGGTAATTCAATGTCTTCGGGGTACGGACTATGAAGGGAATAAAAAGAGTCCCCTACTTTGCAAACCCTTGTAAAAGCCCCCAATATTAGTTCGGTGCAAATGAAAATGGGATATTTTCCTCGGGGGAGGTCCTTAAAAAATAGCAGATCGGATTTCGCTCGAGGATGCCCTTTAGTACCTTCCTCTCCGTTGTTTTTTCATCTTTTTTTTTCATTTTCGTGCACACACACACAATGGGTTCGTTCATTCCCATTGTCTACTCCGTCAGACTTTTCCCTTTCCAAAGGAGTTTCCAGGATTCGGCAAAGGATGGCGCTGGCTCTTTAAGGGATCATCGATAAGGAAGAAAGAAAGGAACGGGGATCGTCGTCGGTTTGGAAAGCAATTACGTGCGGGGAAATGCTTCCACAAGAGAAAACGCAATCAGGCTTTGTTTGTTGGGGAGGGAGGATCGTTCATAAAGGGGTTCCCAGGACACCCCCCCCCCCCACCGTATCCGAAAGTTATTTATTTATTTAATGCAGTCCAAAAACAGCACGAGTCCAATTACAGAGGACCCACAATAACAAATAAAACAATTGACTAATTTGAAGCAAAGCGAAACCAACAATGAACAAAATAGTACCATTCTCAGAGTAAGAATCGGGTACTATTCAACACTATTTACAAATAAATAACAAAGAATGGTATACTTCATAGAGTCGACGATTCTTTGTTATTTATTTGTAAACACTGTTGAATAGTGTTATTTTATTCATTGTTGGTTATGAAATGAGGAAAGTAAAGAAATTAATGAAGTATCGTAATCTGAATTAGTTTAGTGAACCATGCGTAAAGGTGGAGCCGCAGTATGTAGTGATCTTCCATCATGTATATTATTATCACACCAACAAAACAGAGACTGAGAGAGTGAACCATCCATGGCTGGAAACCTGATATTTTCGCGTCAGCGAAAAAACTATGATGAATGCGAAATGTGAATATTTTGAGTGAAATACGCGAAATTCATAATCACCCGCGTTCATAATTCATATATATTCCACATCATCATTTGCCAACAATCCCAAGATTTGACTCGGCTCTCCAATCCACCAGCCTTTTCATAGTGACGTATTTCTTCTGTTTTAAATCTTTTACAACTTGCCCTTCTACGATTCCATCTTCTCGTAAATAGATTGCATGAGTCGTAGTGTAGCCTACTAACCTATGTGAAACTTAATGCATGTTTCTTAATTTTATTATTATTTATAACAGCATGTGGTAGTATAATTTTTAAGTATGCGTAACGTTTTTTGGACCGTGTGGTGTGCATGTGGGAGTCCAAATGCATGCTGCATGCTGGTGATTGATCACCCCCTGCCAAACACCCTAGAGGTGGCTCGCAGGGTATTATGTAGATGTAGATGATTGTTTACATCAGACCATCATGCCTCATGATGTGGCCAACGAAATTGTCCCGTCTTCTTATTATGGTTTAAAAATATCCTACCCTAACATTTTTAATCATCATTGTTAACAAGAAAACGGACTGATCTGACCCATTAAAAATTTTTAAATCTTGTTATGTCGAATTTCTTGTATTCATATTCATTTCGACCTGTCGTCAGTATCCATTGTCGTTCTCTAATCGTGGTTCATGTGATCACGATTGAGTTCTAGTGTGACCATAGCGGTCACAGCGGCGGCAAGTACGGAGCATAATATTCAAGAGAGGTCCATGTTCCATGCCCTTATATTATATACGCCTCTGTTTTCTTGGATAATAGTGTTGCCCTCGACGTCTAGCTTGGATGAAAAACTCGAGCTCCCTAGCAAAATTGAACGCAAAAGCTTGGCTACATCAGATCAGAATTTAGTTTACTGCTAAGGGTTATTTAAGTTCCGTCTAATAACCAATGTAAGGCATTCAGTTTGCATCTGCAATCGTCAAAGGATAAGAGGGCGGGAATAAAGGGAAATAAAAGCTCATAACGAGTTACATAGGAGAAGTTATTTAGGATATAAAATTTGGAAGACCAGTGAAATTTATTAGTATTGCTAAGTAAGTAAACCTGCCATTAGCCTTAAGGAGAGTACAAAAAAATAAGCTCACGTTATAGGAGATTTAATTGCCTGTGCCTGACCAAGCATTTAGTACTCAAGTTCTTTATTGATCGGGGGAAAAATCCATTCATGTATACATCCGTTCGGCAAAATGTCCCTCTCATTTTATCGCTTCTGTTGGACCTGGAAATAATAGATTGCTCTAATTTGATGGTCTCCGTGTCACTATCAAAGGTATGTGTTATTAATCGCTCAAGCAGTACAAGCGATTCACATAGGAACCGATTCTCCTACAGTTCCCTCCCTAATTCGCGTAAAATCTATGTGAGGCATTGCGTTCGCTCGTAAGGCTGCGTAGTGCTCTCTGTTTTGCTTTAGTGGTAGCTCGATGGGCCAATAAAGGTATAAAATTGGAATCCGTCCAGTAAAATCGTGAGAGAATCCCAGGTATTCTGCAGATCCAGAGCGCGTAGTGCGAGTTTGTGGAAATAAATTGTAATCCCCTCGTGCATTTGGTGATGGTTCATCACCCTCGCTGACCTCAATCATTTATTTGCTTATAACACGAAAGGATTGATGGTGATTCACCTAAATTTTATTTTTATCATAATTCATATGGTGTGTAGAATAATATGTCCTTTTTTCCATTCTCATAATTCCCTGCAATAATTCTACGTTTTTTTTCTTTTCTTTGGCGACTGCCGTCGTAAGGAGCTGTGTGAAAATACTCACTTGCAAATGAAATTTCCCGAAAATGTATCCCGGAAAGCCTATTTTATGTGGCTGCTATCCGATGACGTAAAATTACAAGAGTATATCTTGAGATGTTCATGAATACCTATGTAACACCTCTGTAGGTGGCTTGCAAGGTAATCTACATCTACTTCCACATAATACCCTGGGAACCACCTCTGCGGTGTTTGGCAGAGGGTCATCAATCACCAGCATGTAGCATGCAATGGGATTCCCACATGCTCACCACACGGTACACGGATACTAACAAATTATACTACCGCATTCATTCAAAGGTAAAACTTGCCTACTACTCTATAAGGTTTTCTGCCAATAAAACTAGAACACAAAAAACATACTAATAGAAATAATAGGAAAATTAAGAAACCTGCATTTAGGTATACATAAGGTAGTAAGATACAACTCAAGTCATCTAATCTATTTGTGAGATCTAACGCTGTCGTTATGGTGTCTCATTGATCGTGGAAAAAAAAACTATTCTGAATCTGTCAGTTCTACAGGCTATTACTCTTACTTTATTTTAATGATCTGATCTAGCGTAGTACGTTGGCGTTCGTGAGATAAGGCTAACTTCGTCCGAAAATAAATGTCATGTGTGGATATAGAATAATAAATCGTGACATGTATTGTTTTTTAAATTCAACTTTTGTATTTTCACTCGAGATGCCGATTGCGTGTGATGCGTTGCGGAGTAGCCCCGATTCGAGAGCGAAATTCTTTCTCAGGCTTTTGTCGAGCGAGTGGATTGAGGTGATGTTGGTCATTAGCACTTCTACCATCTGTCATACTTTGCATTAACATGGTTATCCCGCCTCTCTCGGCCGGTGGATATGTCGCTTCGTTGATCACACTTCCCTCGCCCGTCACCTACGTTGTCTATGCACGCAGTTCATCCGCGCGGCAACAAGAAAGAAGTAGCTGAAATTCCGTTGCCTAGTGCATATTGAATTGTAATCAATATTAGTTAAGATAATAATAATAATACAAAATAAAATAAAATTGTCATGGGAAACATCGTTGTTATCGCGGACTATAAAGAATGCTAAAACTTTTCAGCGTGGCATTGTTCATAATGTACGCAAGTCATGAAGAATTTGATTTGAATATTACATTTTAAATTTCCTTCCTTACTTATCTCCTCTTTTTTTTAGCTCCCTATTCTTCTTCTTCTATTCCATTTTTATTCAATCAATTTTTCGATAAACTTTTATGCAAACAAATTTGTTGTTATGACTCTCTATCATTCCCGTTTCTGTAAACGATCGCAGTGCAGCCATCTGATTTTGGTGGCCAATTTTTGAACTAACCTCCATATTCAGTTTTTAAATTCTAAATAACAATCGAGATACAGATAAAATCATAATAAACTTGCTAGAATATTGCATTGCCATATGGTTCTGAGTTATCGTGAAAATTTCAGCTTGATGACTAATCGGAAAGTGGGTTAAAATTGAATTGTAAGATTAGACTTGGGCAAGATGATTAACAACAAAGCGAGTTTATAAAAACGTTATGAAAACAGGTTGAATGCCATCAATTAATTCAGAAATTAAAGAGATTTAATGTAGCGCTAAGACGTAAGGAGATGTGAAAAGGTGTAACAAGGTTAGTAGGAAGACAGGGAGGCGTAAGGAGGTGAAGAGGACGGAGAGGAGGAGGAACGGCGAAGTGCTGTACATGGTGGGTGGGATAGGTAGATTCTAGACGAGATACGGAGGTGACAGAACGTATGAATGGAGGGAGTACTTAGCAGGGAAGGGAAGTTGAAAACAGTGCTAGTGAGTAGAATGTTGGGTAAACGAGGGAGAGGAAGGAATAGAACAGGATTTTTAGATAGAATGAAAGGAATAGGCCCTATTTTGAATTGAAGAGGGAACATTAGGAAGCTGACGTTTCGCATGAAGTGAGTCTACTTGGTTTTATTTTATCGTATTTTTTAGCGGAAAAGGATATGCGGAAATGACACCAAGGAAATATCATTTCCTTCATCCGGTATTTGAAATGATTTTTCCGCTGTGGAATTTTCGCTCTTTAAGTGCAGTGGCGGGTGATCACTTCAAGATACGCCTGTGGCTAGTCTGTTGTTATTGTCGCGACTGGACGACTCCTCTACCTACTGGTAGGTCTTCTGCCTGGATAAGGTCCCGAAGGGAGAGCGAATCAAATGCTCATTGGGAGTAACTAACACAGCTTTTACTGTTCTTGATAAGCACTGGGGGTGGGGATTTGAGGCTGGCGCGCACGGAGGTGGAATGCTTGGGCAGAGAACTTACGTGGCGGCGAGTAGGGAGAGGCGGTGCCGATGGACGTGGACCTGGTTGTACCCGGTTCGATTCCCACACGAGTCGTCGTTTGAGATCTACCGCAGCTCCCGCGTCAAGGTCCCGAAGAGTCCCCGGAGGAGAGTCGCAGCAGTCCCCGAACGACGAACTCGCTCTGCCCAAGCACTCCGCACTTGCTGTACTGCCACGAAAAACTGTCCACCGCGGGCCACAATTTCTGCCCTATATAGCTATTTTCTGGGGGTGCGGGTGGAGGGAAAGGGGTCGCAGCGGGAAAGGGTATAGTACCCTCGGGCGTGGTCCGGATTCTCGGAAATGATCCTTGGACCCACGCACCCTAGGGCGGGAAAAGTAGCGTCCCGCCTCCTTTCCCGCCACGCAGAGTATCTTCCGATCACCACATTATTTCCTCGAATGATGGAGGGAAACACCTTCACATACTCTGTAGTAGATTATGTGCCGAGAAGGACATAAGTTCTACTCAGTTTATGTTTACACCTGTTGAACTCAAAATTTTATGGATCATGAGACGAGTTGAACTGGGGAAATTCATTGGTACTCTTCACGAATATATACTTAAATATAGAGAGGAGTTTTTTATTCCACAATTAAAGTGATTCGAGTTCTGGAGTTAGCTAGTAACAATCTAGTCAGTCACGCTCACGGTTGCAATTTTTTCTCACCAAGGATGAAATATATGGTGAAAATAAATCATTTGGCTCAAAATTCGGTTTTGAACCCGGATTTCCCTATTATCGGCGTAGTTGATTGAATTCGAGTTTCGGTTTTAATTTACAGCGGGATAAATTTATTTATAGCTAAATGTATTACTGACTGTAGACTATCGTTAGTTTTTGTAAGCGTGCTATGATATTGACTTGCAGGGTCTGGGAATGGTTCAAAGTTACCATTATAGAATTTGAATAATCAGAGCCAGTGGAATATAGTGGCGAGGAATTCCCGCACTGGCTTCAATCACTGCATTAATTCGCTAATGACGCAAATTCTTTTACGATGGCTAGCCTAAATTTTATGTTTTATCATCATTGATATGGTGTTGAGAATATTGATCATTTTTTTCCTAATCTCATAATTTCTTGCAGTATTCAACGTATTTTTATTTTCTGTGGCTACCGCCTTCGTAAGGGCCTGTGTAAAAATGAAATTTCCGGATATCCTATTTTATGTGGCTGATATGCGATGGAGAAAAGTATGAACACCACATAAAATAGGCTTTCCGGGTTACATTTTCGGGGAATTTCATGTGCAAGTGAGCATTTTTACACAGGTCCTTACGACGGCAGTCACCAAAGAAAAAAAACTTAGGTTATTACAGGAAATTATGAAATTGGAAAAAATGATATAATATTCTCTACACCATATTGATTATAATTAAAATAAAATTTAGCTTAGTCATCGTAAATCTTTTCGCGTTATTAATGTTGAACTTTTCGTGAATATTTCATATCAGTTCGTCAATCGCGCCGAAATCGTTAACAACGTAAACATTTTGTTCGCCTCCCTATAAATTTAATGAAGGACCGTTCCTCAAGTACTTTTTTTGGCCTTACGAAGGGTTTCAATCATTATTGTATTGAAACATGCATAGGGAAGGTGGTCGACCTAAATGCATCCCGCAATTAACACTGTTGGAATGGACGTGGGGAATTCTTCAAAATGATCTCTTCCCTAGATTATTAGACACGCAAACGTGTAAACATATTTTAGCGGTATAGAGATTCGTTTCAGGCTCAATTCGGTGAAATTCTAACAAATATCAGTGTAAAAGATCGTTCATGTCGATCGTTCAGTGTAAAAGATCGTTTCAGCCCTCCCTTCCTCATTCAATCAAAAATAAGTACTTCACTTTTGCACTTACATTTATTTCGTATGATATGTTTTATTGCCACGTGTCATATTTAATGATATATTTATGATGCATTTAAAAATCAATAATTCTTTGTAACTAGCATTGCTTGTATTTTAATTTAAGGTTGGTAGCTTTCACACTAGTGTTAACCACAGCAGCTAGAAATAGCTACTTTATTTATTTGTCATCAAAGCTGTAAATTTGGGACATTTTGGAGTGTTACATTAAGTGGTGATTTATTTATTAGAAAATAAGCATTAGCAGAGCTCCAAGACTAGAAAAACTCCATACCCTTCTCTCCAAAGTAGTACTTAAGGAATACTTGAATGTCCCATAACAGGGTTGTCCGTGAGTAAAGAAAAAGCAGTTGCACTCTTAATTTTTCGGCTACCGAGAAAACCGTTTGACCTATCTTCATCCTCGACCTAGGCCTACTACTTAATCCGTTGCTTCTACTCGATCACAGATACATCAAATAGACACCCCCCGCCACTTTCCCCACGTCCCCATTCTTTCTTCGGACGCGAGGGTGACTTGAAGATATATATGCACATACACCACGCTAGTATATTTTTTCCCGAGGCAGTCACGCCATCTCTGCGTGCCCATCGGTGTGATCCCGAAATTCAACCACTTTTTTTATCGCTCTCTTAGATCGAAAATGTAAAATTTTTAAAGTAAGGGGAGGGGGAATGTTTGCTCCCCTTCTGCCAACGTTTCAACCCTTCTAACCATTCCTCCCTCTGCGATCCTCACTTCCGGGCAATCCCCCAACCTTCCTTCCCATCATCCTCTCCCTCCCTTCCTGTCCATCTCCCAACGTGACTCGGAAACGTGTTACGCATTATCTCATCTCGCTGCGCGCCCCCAAATATAAATGCGCTCCGTTTTTCTCGTGGCCTAATATACGCCTCGGTAAACACGAAAGAAATGTGTCTTCTGTAAATAAATTCTTGAGCAAGTGGGAGCCTTTAAGAAAGTGTGTGAATCGAGAGTCGTGTCCCTCACTTGTGGAAGGATTTTTTTTTCAAAGTATGGTATGGTATTCGGGGGAGACGACCGACAGCTGGGGTCATTTGCGCCGTGAGGAAAGGGTATGGACACGGATATTATATTCAGGATTTGTAAGTCCCGGCCGCTAGGTGGCCACAAAAGCTTCCTTGCGGAGGAAAATGCAGATAGTTGGTGCAAGTGGCATCCACGATCCTTTTAAACATATGGTTATACACTTTAGTGGTAATGATGGCCCAACGTTTAACTCTATGACCTTTAACCTCCTAATATGATAACTGTCGATGGGTAGAGGAAATGTAATGTATTTTGATGATGATTTCCATTAAATTGACCAGATATTCCTCCCCCACCTCATCAATAAACTTGATTCGCCATTTGCTATTTCTATGCCGTACAAGGACAGAATTAAAATTTTTAAATGTGCTCACTAGTCAACAGTTTTCGGTGGGCATTTTCCCGCGGCTTGAATAGACTACATCTCCATTTCCTTGGTTCGAACTTATTGTGGTGAAATTTATGCAGCTTGTTAATCATTGTTGAAACTTGTTGCAAGGTCTTCCATCCTATACTGCCTCAATTAAATTGAGATGGGCATGTATATTCATTTTAAAATGATTGGTTGCAATATTCCAAAAAATATACATTTTTATCCGCCCCGGCTTGCAATGTGTAAATATCATCTTCAATTTCGTCATTGAATGGATGATCCACTCCATCTTGCAAGAATCTTACCATTTTATTCGTTGTATGGTATGGTATTCGGATGAGGCGACAAATTTCTAAGATCATTTACGCATAAAGAAAGGGTAGGGAGGGAAGGATGGAGCCTGTCGTTGGCATTAGCCTGCTTTTAACGAAAGTCGCCAAGGGGACCACTGCTTAGCGTCCCATCCGACGGACGGAGTGCTGCGTGACGGACAAAGCACCCAAAAAGGGATCGGGTTATCTCTTGGAAAATCTCTGCCACCGCCGGAATATGAACCTGGGCCCACTGAGTGGGAGGCCAATGCTTAAGGCACAACACCAACCCGGATTCCCATTTTTATTCGTTTTGTTAAATTAAGTTCAGAATAGGTTACATTAATCATACAAGGCAATAGTATAATTTATTCATTTTTCAATAAATATTCTCGAATTTAGCGTTGCGGGACATCAAGCATGCGGCTGTTATCATATTGGCAGATTTGCCTTACGTTTTCTCACCCGAAATTGTAATTGACTCGGTAATGGTTCAACAAGCGTGGAAAATTTTAATGAATTAAATGGAAAAAATGGGAAAGGAGTGGCGGAAATGAATTTCCAGTTAAGGAATGAAAGAATGCTCTGCTTGTATCATTATCTTATCCTCTCCTCCGTTGTGAGAATTTCGGGACGCCGAGTCTAATTATAGCCAAGAGTAATATTTAAACGCTAGGGTTTGAATAGCGTTGTATTTTTTCGGCTTTTTAGTAATACGGTTGAAAAACTGTGGAATCACTTAATTTGGTGCTCCAACGGATGTGAATCATTTCCGCGGCTATTTGATAGCAACATTGGAGCAAATATTCAGCGGAGAATTTATTGTGAAATTGAAACGTATTATTCGCAGCTTGGTTCGAGTTCAGGTCATGGCAAAGGAATTCTCTCGGAATATTTGTGAACTTCAGTGAATCGCCTAGTGGCTCAGAAGGAATAAATGAATACCATTGTAATGAAATTAATCATTGGTTTACTGCTTCTCGCTGATATATGAAATATGAAAAATTGTTAGATGAGCAGGTTTGTAGCCTCAAAAGATGACCCTGTAATCATTTCATAAATATATGCGAAGACAATGATTGTCAGAGCGGAGTGGAGATGTACTTCCAACCAGTCTTCGGATTGATGTCTTATGATGGTGATGATTGCAACCGCAAGTGTGTGTATTTTTACGAGAGTTCATTTTCAGTGTCTGTATTCATCCTACTAATTTAACTGTAATCCACTTAATCCTTTTACTTTTCTTCATGTTCCTTCCGCCTTTCTAATCCTTTTCGTCTTCGTAAAAATATGTGGTCGGCATGCTTCTAAATAAATAATATTATTGAATAAAACAACCTTTTTGCGGTGTATCTTTATTACTTTCGTATTTAAAAATTACTCAAAGTGTTTCACTTGTTTTTTCTCATGATCTTTCACGATATTTTCCAAGGTACCGAACGCTACGTGCTGTATCATAGCAAAAAATTTCCTCTCCATACTATTGCTATATCTAAGAGATAAACTGCTGCACAAATTTTATATTGATTTAATTTTTCTTTCGTTATTTACTGCCGCGTTTTCTATTGGATAAGAGTTTTGTTGGGGTATTTGGTGAAGTATGAGTTTTATTCTGTTAACTGGGACAAAAATCCGTTTTAACGGACTTCCGCATCGGTTGTATAGGCCCAATGCTTACGTGAGCATATACAATATTTTATACCACAGTAACTGCTTTTTTACATTCCCCCTATCCATTGAATCAATCATGACCATGTATTATCTTTTACAGTCTCTGTAACCGTTGATTAAGATATAAACACTCTCCAAATGTTAAGACTGGGAGAAATATGCATAATTTTTAATCAACTCTCTGAATTTCAGAAAAATATTAGAAATGTTATTGATTTTCCTTAATTATAGGTTAACTTAGTGGTATTAGAATAAAATTAGTCTTCTTTGTATCATGTCGTTAGCCATGCATGCATTTTTACTGAAAGTTTCATATAAATGAGCGTTTAAATTTCTGTTGAGGCAAATTGTACCGATACCGATGCGTTCCTACTAATCAAGGGTGCCCGATGATCCGAAAAACCGGGAGAATCGGTATTTGTGCGTGAATTTTTAGTTCCTGGAATAATGGATGACTTAATCATGAATTTTTGCTTCAACCTGGAATTTCAGTGTTTTATTTCAAAGTCACTTCACAAAATATTTTCCCAGTTCACCACGCGTTGTCTGAATTGAAATGATTTTGTCGTAATTTTCATTGCAGTAGCTTATTGTTAGTAGGATTTTTACTGCCGCATCGAAGCGTGGAATGTCAGAGAAGATAACAGAATCGAAATGTTTAACAATTCTTGACTCAAGTAACTTAAAAAAAACACGAAGAATAGAATGCTAGGCGACATCAACATCTACCTATGAGGTCAAAGTAGCTTCTTGGCTTGCATTGAATAAATATAAATTAGCAATACAATGTGTTTTAACTAAAATAATGCATAAATAAAATATTACTTAAAAGTATTGAAGTAATTTTGGGCGCTTTAACTATCTTATCTATCGCAGAAGTCACGTGAAATTAACGTGGAATTATGTAAAATTTCTCTGGAAAACCTGGAATGATGCATGATTTTTTTTTGCTTTTGTTTAATAACTAATGGAAATGCTTTGTAAACCTTTTAATTAAATATGTACAATTGAAAATGATACTCACCCCTCGAACTTACTGTTTACTACTCCATGCGATTGTTTAACCTTACGAAATCGTATCACCTCTATTCATTAGCCTATCATGCAACAGTTTAATGGTGTGTTTCATGTTTTTCAGCTCAGCCGCTTTGAATACGATCTCCGCATAGTCCTAGTCCCTCGGCTCTCTTGCAATCTTTCATCTATCGCCTCGGTTATCGACATTGTTATCCGGCATGTCGGGCCCGTAATTGGCATCGGATACTTTTTAAGGCATTTTGTTCCCAATTCAAGGCGCTCACTAAGTGGACGGCTTCCTCCAAAATTACGTGTGTGTGCCCTTGGTCCGACTAATTGGTCCGATATCAAGAAGCTCCCTCCTTATTTAAGGCGTATCGTGGGCTGTTCTTGGAGCGGATGAGGAACGCACGAATATTACAATGAAAGATTCTCCACTCGGCCCCAAGATGTGCTACAACCCTACGCGCTTTTTCACGGTTTATAATAGTCGCCACTTGCGTCGCTGACGTGCAGAGCGATTCGAATTTCAATTAGGTTTTAGCTATAACCCTGGGAAACAATTTTTGTTACATATTTTCTGTTGAATTCGATTTTTGAGCTGTTTCCAGAAAGCGTGCTGGTTTCAAAACTGTAGTTAGTTTTCATCGACCACGTCAAGTTTTATCTGTACATCTTGAGTGACTGTGACCACTCTATGATAGATTATGTGCGGATCACAGGCGGCATCATTGCTCTCCAATTAGCTGGTATCAAACATCTCAAACTGACGCCATAGGGGACCAGCGGCAGGTGCGTAAAGGCGTACTAGTTACGCCTGAAATACTATAGTGAGAGCTCATGTGATATGCGGCTTGCATACACAGCATTTTGTTGTCAAATTGCACGCATTGACAGACCGTACCTTTTATTAAAACAGCTGTATATTTTGTATATAACCTTGGTATGCGTTAAAAAATTCTGTATAGATGGTGCAAAAGGTAATATTTCCTTTTCAATGCCTTTAAACGCAGTTTTTGTATGAAAGTTATAAACAAAAGAGGGTATCCCGTTCCTTAAAAAGTTGACGTGACTGATTAAAACCGAGGTTATTTTCTTATCAAGAGTCCAAAATTTGGTCAAAAACAAATCCCATATCTAAGAAAACGAAATTCCCCAGTGTAATTTATGGATATTATCGAAATTTCACTTGAACGAAACCGAAACTTATTCATACTACTTTCCATGTTGGAAGAAGACTTTGACCACTATGGAAAGTGCAATGGACGTTTATCAGGTGAAACTCTACGAAAAGAGAACATATTAGAATGAAGAAAATAGAGGATGCTTGGACAAACATTAAACTGGGAAAACAAAAGCTTGAAAAGGTGAATGATATTTGTAGGAAGCCAAATAACCAACAATGGACGAAGCAAGGAAGAAATAGTATGTAGAATAGCGCAGGCGAACATCATTGGTGGGGTGTGGGCCAATACTATCGAAGCCAAAATTTAATTGTTTCTACACGAGGGAAAGATTTCCTTTTGAGGAAGAGAAGTCCTACGATTTTCCGTAGATATAGCTGATGCCAAACCAAAATTTCCTATGATGTTAGTCCGAAAACGCACCATTTTTGAACAGATTAAAGAGTCTTTGAGGCAAATGCTCCGATTGTCTCGTGTTTGCCGTGTTGCCGGTTCCCTTGGATACGTTACGATCTCCGAAAGCATTCGAACTCATGAGTTGTCCAGGGGGTCTATGCTCGAAATCGCTCCACTTATCCGAGCGCTCGGCAACGAAGCGAGTGTTGATGTCGAGTGGTATCCCGAGTCGAGCGGAGATCGGTATGCTTGAGACGAAGTCGGCCGAGTGCGACATAGGTCGCTCGAGTGACACGAAGGGTGAGTGGCAACGTCGCAGAAACGAGCGCTCGAGAAGTAAACAACAGCTAATTTCAAATAGCAACAGCATATTTCTGTGAAAAATGAGACTCCGTAAACGCCATAGAATACTCGGCAACCTGGGAAGAAGTTAAAAATTTGATTGATCACAGTTTTGTAAGATATTTAATTACACTGCGGACTCATTTTCTTACTCCAGTTGGTGCGATGTGGTTCGTGTTTGGAGATTTTTCTGTTTTTCCATCAGATTTTTTTCTAGCCTAAGTAAATAAGCGTTTATATTCAAGGGTTCAACAGTCGTCGATGGAAAAATATCGCTAACTTTTGGTGCTCAATATATCGGAATTTTAGAGTATAACAGTCTTGAAGAGGATTTTGTGTGCTACGTACTTATTTTCCTACGCCTACAATGATTATACTCTTGTGATTAGTAGTGACAAATTTATTTTTATTAGTATTGTAACAATATACGTTCATCTTCAGCCACGGCTTGTTTACATCGTTTGCCTCATTGTTCGCCGTAAGTCCACGACTTCCAAAAGGGTAATTATTTAATTAGGAAACCTTTTTGTCGCTTGAAATCACATATTGGGCCATTTTAAATACATTCGTCGATGAATGCATAAATTATGTGGATGTCATAGAAGGAATCATCGCTAGTGTTGTGATTGTGAACTCGTGTGGCATACTTTATGGTTTATAATATCAATTTCAGAGCATCCGTCAACAGGGAAAACTCGCGGCCAATCGAAGCGCTTGGATCAAAGAATATGTCCATCCAACTACCCAGGGTTGAAATTTCGTGACGCATTTTTTTCTCCACCCTGTATAACTTTGCATCCATGCGTGAGACTGCGTACAAAGTACCTTATTTTGTGCAGTGCTTTTCTCCTGTATCCATTAAACTCCGGGTTATTATTTATCGGGGGCGGTCTATTTTTCTTTGGACTCATTGGCTGAGTGCGCCTTGAGTGAAGATTCGGAGGAAATCCCATGGTAGGGGCGAGGCCCTGAAATTCTCATGAATATTCAAATCTTGTTTTCAATCCTATCTGACTGAGTGCGTGGATCCCACCTTCCCGAGCTTCCATATATATATTTTTTTTTCACGGACTACCGCCTCCCCGTTTATATAATTAGAATTTTACCCTTTTATTTCCCTAATAATTCAAGAGTATAATTCGAAGGCGAACTCAAATCGCGTTAATTCGTATTAAATTAATAGGTCCTAATTTTTAATGTTTCTTAAACCTCAGCCATTCTTAGCTTTTCGCATCTTTGTTTATTCTGCGGTTGGCGGCGTATTTTTTAGGCGCAGCTTTCGGAAAGTAATTTCATATCTATCTACGAAATAGTTTCAACGGCATTTTAATAGTGGGGACTAATTTGCGGTTTCATTAAAATCAATGTTTTACGCCGGGATCGATAGTTAATAGGGTGGTTTCCTATTATTTTTTTATTGCCTAAATCGAAAGATTATTACTCCTGGAGTACATATTTCACGCTTTTAGATTTTTAAATGACGTTATCTATTTTTCGCGATTAAATGAAAAGTGAAAATTTTCTAGCGCGCGAAAACGCGACGCGTAAGTATGAATGTCTCTCTAAAGTAAGGAAATCTCTCCGTGTGACATATTTCTGGTTCCCGCTGCCGCCTTGTGAGGTGACCTTGAGGCGAGTTGAGCGCTGATACGACGCAGGCTGCTAGCGGGTAGCTGAGTACCCTGCTGGCTGGTACCGCTTGGCTTAAATAAGGATTATTAATACCTTATCAAATGAAGAAAACTTTCCGACCTTAGCCAGTTTTAATAATTGATTATTAAGACATGTGTCCCTGAGATCTGCGCCTCATGCATGCATTGGTAACCTCAGACGACGTATAACTCCTATCTTCTCCTATAGAAACTAGGTCCCTGTGACGTCACGTGGAGTGGTATCGCATGGGCGCCAATCCGGCCCTTTTCAAATGAGGATAAAAATGGACCATTGCCGGTATTTCTAAAACGAAATAATTTGTATATTATGAATACAGTAATGGTGGGTAACGAATCGCAATCAATGACTTTCGTTTTCTTTGATGAAGGAAACTACCCTATTGTGGGTACACCAATTGTGAACGTCTGAAAGGGCGGTAGGATAACGGAGACACCAGTAAGGATGAAAAAGCAGGAGCAATTTCCACAATTTCCAAAATTATGGAAATTGCTCCTGCTTTTTCATTTTTCATTAAGTCACGTTTCCACTCCATCTCGCCTGAAACCTTAGACTATACCAGGGGGTCTATGCTCGAAATCGCTCGACTTATCCGAGCGCTCGGCAACGAAGCGAGTGGTGATGTCGAGTGGTATCCCGAGTCGAGCGGAGATCGGTATGCTTGAGACGAAGTCGGCCGAGTGCGACATAGGTCGCTCGAGTGACACGAAGGGTACGTGGCAACGTCGCAGAAACGAGCGCTCGAGAAGTAAACAACAGCTAATTTCAAATAGCAACCGCAAATTTCTGTGACAAATGAGACTCCGAAAACGCCATAGAATACTCGGCAGCCCGGAAAGAAGTTAAAAAGTTAAGATATTTACGATATTTAATTACACTGCGGACTCAATTTCTTACTCCAGTTGGTGGGATGTGGTTCGTGTTTGGAGATTTTTCCGTTTTTCCATTAGATTTTTCCTAGCCTAAGTAAATAAGCGTTTATATTCAAGAGTTCAACAGTCGTCGACGGAGGAATATCGCTAACTTTTGGTACTCAATATATCGGAATGTTAGAGTACAACTGTCTTGAAGAGGATTTTGTGTTCTACCTACTTGTTTTCCTACGCCTACAATGATTATACCCTTGTGATTAGTAGTGACAGAATTATTTTTATTAATATTGTGACAATATACGTCCATCTTCAGCCACGGCTTGTTTACATCGTTTGCCTCATTGTTCGCCGTAAGTCCACGACTTCCAAAAGGGTAATTATTTAATTACGAAACCTTTTTGTCGCTTGAAATCACATTTATGGCCATTTATAATACATTCGTCGACGATAGCGTAAATTACGTGGATGTCATAGACGGAATCATCGCTAGTGTTGTGATTGTGAACTCGTGTGACATACTTTACAGTTTCTAATATCAATTTCTTGTGCGATTTTCATGGAAGTGTTAATGTTTGCATTTTGTTACCATTTGCATTTAACTTCAAACAACATAGCGTTGATATGACTCGGACTAAATATACTGGATCAGTGTAAATTTGTGATATACCACTGAAGGAATGAAGGTTTACCAGTGTTGAAATGAAATGTGTGTAGCTTTATGATGAATAATTCATTAAATGTTTCCTTGTTTCGAGCAATCATTCTGTTTATGTACCACTTTCTTCCGTTGGAATACACGGTGCGTACTCAATGGTCTTAAAATTAAGAAACCTATTTTTAAGCCCGGTAAGGTGTTTGGTTAGTATGATGAAGTAAATTCAGCATTGCTTGAAACGAAATTCGTGATCACCGGTACCGGCGTCAATGAGTGTGAGGATATTTGTGATATCATATGCATTCTTTTGAAATGTGGTAGCAAGATGCATTTTCAATAGTAGCGGTGCTTTTTGTGCTCACGAACGAATGCTCGCAAGGGAATTTACGAAGGTAGAAAAGTTACTTTCATTAGATTTTCTTTTTTATCTTTTCTTTACCTCTTTTTACTTTCATTATAAATCCCATTCTCTGCTGCTCACGAAGGGTATTGATGTTAAGTAGAAAGTTATCAAAATGTCCATGAACATATTTCAATAACAGTGCATCAATCCCACTTAGCGTCCCATTCGCTTCTGTTGAAAATTTAATTATGTTATAATTTGATTTCGGAACCAAACCTCAAGAGTCAACCGAAGATACCTATCGACTCTTGTAATAGGTAATTTAAAAGCGAAGCTATACGTTACATTCGGAAAAATGATGGAATATAGATAATGTACTATACCTAACACCATTGGAACGCATATCGTAATATAGGCAAAGATAGCACTGCTCCCACTACGTAATTTTTACGTTTCAAGTATTTATTCAATCATTTAAACTATAAAGAACATACAACTAAGTGGCTCCAAAGTCTCTAGCGTCTTTGATTATAATTTAAAATTGTCAGCATGGTCTGAAAAGTGCTAAACATTGTCATATATTTCGTGAAAATATTCCTTAAAGGAATTGATTTATAGACTTTCGCTTCGCTGAATGAAATTCCCTCTGTCCTTTACTGTAGTTGAATTTAGATCAACTATTTCTCCATTTAAATGTAATCACTTCGCTCTGCCATAGAAATGCCATAAATCGTAGACACAGGTCGAAAGTGACCCATACAACCCAGCATTAAATTCAGTATTTTCGTGTTAGCATCACAAGTATACATAAAGATAAATATATGTTAAAATCAATCCTAGAATTTTCCACCAACAATAATCACTACTTGAACCGCACCCTTAAATGCGCGTTATGGCATGAGTCACTTCGGTAATGCATTTGCCAGCCGTAGATTGATATATAGCAGTGTACTCATCCTGCCCAACGAATTACTGGTAAGGTCCTCCAGCATAAAAACGAAGCGCCGTAAAAACATTAGGCGTTAAAATGCCTTGGAATTATGTTGATCAAAACTCAGAAATAGTGTTTTATCGATTAAATTATTTTCTGAAGAGTAAAATTATCACATCGAAGTCATAGCTAATGGCCTGTAGACAATCTTCTACAATATATTACGAGCACTCCTTTTGTTTCATACGTCAATGCCGAAGATCTTGGCGATTCCCGCACAAAACCTCGTAAGCCGTCGATTAAGTCCGCTGTAAGTTATTTGTTCAACCGTTATAAACGCACGAATTACTTGTGTTCTAATTGAAATTTATTTTTCCAAAACGGAATTATAACCTCGTGGAATCTTAAGCATCTAATTTTGCTTCTTCCAGCTCTTCAATTGCGAGCACATGCAGCAACTATGCATTCATTACGATGAGCACTAAGCACTCTGCTTACACTCGAAGGGTAAGTCGAGGGGTCTCGACCAATCGACTGTCCCCGCTCGGCTGGAGTCGTGCACGAGACAGTCGCATTCGTCTCCAAGGAGCTCGAGCATACCAAATGGCCAGAGCGCTCGGCTCCGTACCACGTGACTCGCACACGACAATGAAGTCGTGCACGACTAAAATTTCGAGCATAGCCCCCCAGTAAGGATATTAGGAAGGAAGGAAAGATAAGGATTCAGGATACCATTCTTAGTTTTTGCACCTTTGTTTCATTCTGTAGTTGGTGGCGTTTTTTTTACACAACTTTCAGAAATTAATTTCATAACTATCTACGCAATGATGTAGGTTCGAAGATTTTCGCGGCGTTGATAAGATGATGTCTCCATTCTATTCGGGTTTTCACCGCGTCCGTTGAGTTTTAGTGACAACAGTTTCCTTCAGTATCCTTCGACCTGAAGACGCTGACTGCAATGTCAGCAAAACGGTTGTCACTAAAACTCAACGGACGCGGTGGAAACCGGAATAGAATGCAGAGATCATCTATCTACGCAATAGTTTCAACGGTTTTTAAAATCATTGTTTTACGCCAGGGTCGATAACTATTTTTGGTAACACTAATTGTAAACATGCGTCTCAACGGACGGACGGATAACGAAGACAGCAGTAAGGATATTAGGAAGAGAATTATGTTTATGGAAAGAAAAGGGTGAATGATGGGAATGTTATGTAGGAGTTTATAAAAGGCGCATATGAAGTGTAGTACTTAACGTTAGAGATGTGGGTATGGAGAACATTGGAGAAAGTGAAATGGACGGGGAGGAGGAGGCTGAAGTGCTGGACATGGTTGGTGAGGAATGGAAGAATCTATATGAGATACGGAGGAGACAAAAGGATCGTATTTTTGTGCCTTCGACTATCATCAAGCTGCCTGCCAATGATGGCGCTGCTAAGGGTCTGAAATATTTTTATATTAATGATCAAACTGGAGTGCTGTTCTAAAAGGATGAAATCATCGACGTTTTTACTTAAAATTCTTTGAATTTAATGTTATTTACGAATGAAAAGATCTATGAATCAACTAAATGAAATTAATTTATCGGCTTGGACCTGTAGGGATAATACAGCATTTTGGATACCCTTGTTTTAAGGTCAATTTGGGTCAACGCATAAAAAATATTTAGCAGGTGTGTTCCAGTTTATTAAATGGTTTGTTATTTGATTTAGGATTCCTGTAAAAATATTTAAGATGAAATACAAGATGTGTGGTTGCAGTGTAGATTTCACCCAGCCATCTCAATCGTCTCACGCTCGATCTTGTGCAAGTTAATTTTATCGTAAGTGAATGGAAAAACTTTGTTATATTCCGTCAATTTATTTTCAGGCACAACTAGTTTCGACGCAGCGGCGTCATGTTCAGGTTGCGATAAAATTAACTTCCACAAGTTTGAGCCTGAGGCGATAGAGATGCGGTACACGAAGATGACGCCGCTGCGTCGAAACTACTTGTACCTGAAAATGATTTGGTGGAATATAACAAAGATTTTCTATTCATTTACGATTCACTCTGTTCTTCACTTCAACGTGAATGTTGGTATGAATGGGTGAGGGTAGAGCTCACCCCAGAGTAGGCAACACGTATGTAAATTTCACACTTTCAGGGTAAGGCTCCGTTGAACGAAATATATCCCAGTCTCCGTATTCAGCATCTTTTTGTGCTGTCGCTGCGATATGGCCGCAAAAACAACGTCCATTTTCCGTCCGCCCTTCACAATGACCGGAGGTGTAATTTTGGCTTGGCCGCTGTGAGTCCCATGTTTGCTCTTTGATCGAGTGGTAAGTCTTAAAAAAAAAGGGCAAATGCAATGGCGTAATGGCATTGGGAGCTAAAATACAAAGCATGTATACCGTCTGGATTTTCAAGTACATGTTTAAAGAAGCAAGCGCTGTCCGAATAACGAAGAAGTTAACTTCGGAAAAGGACGCATGAAGTGACTCTTCGTCCCAGAAGTTAACTCTGGAAAAAAGACCTTATTGATTTTCAATGGTTTTTCTAAAAGGAGCTTGTGGGCTCATTAATATGGAATCTAACGCTTTTGTTTGAAAGAAAATGTCGAAGGATCGTGATACGTGATTAAGAAAGTAGATTCATTTAATAATGTCTCGGTAATTGATTATTTTGCTCGTTTTTTTATGAATTATCAGTCTTCACGAGATGAAAATGAGGAAACACCCCTAACGAAGGAATTTAGGCTTAAGCGCTGGCATATTATTGGCAATTTTACAAACATTTGGAGCTGCCTATTTCGCTATCGTGTTAAATACCTTAAAATGTTATTATAGTCAATAATTTATAGTTAATAATAGCGTTATATCGTAGTGGTATTTTTTTTAAGTTGCCACTTTCCTGGTGACCCCATTTCTTTTACTGATTAGATACATTTCTTTTCCTTATCATATGATGTGATATTTTAGAATTTCCAAAAAGAATATCATGTGCGTTTCAGCATCGTGGGGTAATGAGCATACATTCTTTTTAGAAGTTAAATCTGTTCGATGTTGTTTGAGTCTGGATCTGAGGTGTTCTATAAGATGTACACTCTATTTCGCTATCGCGTGATGCGGAATTATAAAAGTATGCTCTCGGTTGATAAACAGTTGTGTGTAGAAAATAGGCCAGCTTTGTAATGGTATTCATTCCACTACAATCCGCGTCGAAGCTGAAGATTTTTTGTGCTTATTTGTGTAGCTGGTTTAGATCTGTAATGTACTTTGGAAGGATTTGTTCCATGCCAAAGTTTCCAAAAACAAGCCAAATATCTTTATTGAAATAAATCCTTCTAATTTTCCAGGATTATAAAATTTATTACGACATAAGTTTCAATGTTACTACGTCATCATCATCAAGGTACACATGGTGTGTAGTACATTTGTACCTTGAAGATGATGTAGTATTACTACATATAGCATTAAGGTTATATGCCTTATTGTCAATTTTATCTAAAGAATTTTATTCCTTTACGATGAGTGTGAATGATCAACAAATATTGAGAGTATGCAACCCGTGTGCCACTGAAATTGTCTGACTGGGGTGGCGCGCGCTCACTGTCGGTACGATATCCCGGGAACCAATGGGCAGAAATGAAAGATATTTGAGGTGATACCCAAAAAATGTCTAACGAGTCGTTGTAATAGACAGAAGAGTGATAGAATAATCCGAGAGTAACATTATCTTCAGTTACGTCCGAAAAACACCCAATAATACCAAAATTTCAAAACTTTAACTGCGATTTGGCACGTTTTTTCGGTATTCGATTGCAAAAATAATTTTCATGATTTATTTTCTCACCAAATGGAACAAAACAGGGGGCGTCCCAAAAGATATTCGAAAATTTTGAAAATTATGACCACCTTATCCAGACGGCACAGAATCCTCCGTATCTAATTCGTATGCAGATAGTATCCATTGACTACCGCTCCGTCGCTTTTTGTCAATGCATACTATCTGCATACGAATTAGATACGGAGGATTATGTGCCGTCTGGAATAATGTTGTAAATTGAAACCTAGGTCGTAATTACATTTTATGATCGTGGAAAATTGCAATTATTTATTTCAATATGGAAAAATTCCACTCCATCACGCATGAATTTTTGGACAAATATCTTTAATCGTGGGTCAAATATTACTGGCGAGATCCATGAAATACGCGTTTTTACTCTCCCTGTGCTTCATCAAAGAAAGCATATGCGTAGATTACACGTATAGTTTTCCAAGTTTTTCGTCTATTAAACATGCCGTCCCTGTTTATATACTAGAGGGATCATTGTTTCATGGATAGTTAAAATTGTTGTAATTTTTCTTGCTTTCTTGCTAATTGGGGGGGACCTCTCAGCAATAGTGGAGCTACGAACAAAATTACCATTTTATCTAGTGTAGATTGGACACCCAAGGAGGGGGGCTACAGCTATAGATGCGCCACTGGGGTTAGCCGATAGTATACTCAGGAAGTCAGCTTTAGTTTTTCTGCCCCTTTAACTAACTATTCCATTTAGCCATGAATCCACTCAGGTTTTGCCGCAGCTATTTTTGTGGGTAGTAGCAAAGCAGGACCAATTACTTTTTCCCCTCGTTGAGATACGGCTGAAACGTTCTCCATGTTTTCTTCCTGAATATGACTCTATGGCGAGCCTCCTGTCTCTGCTTGGAGAGATATTGGCCTATTTTCGTATTCGCGGGCATTGTGTGTGACAGAGGAGACGTATGATCCTCATGTCATGCCTGTACTGGGGACCTTGCGAATATGGGACAACGATGGAATGCCTGCCTCGTGGGCAGATTTCTTGTCCATGAAAAAAATGGGAAATGCGTGGCCATACCGAGTATAGTGAGCGGAAGTCATTCAGAATTCAGAAGGACGGTATTTTTTATGTTGTGTCTTTCAGAGTAGAAGAATTAAAACCCCGCGCTATTACGGAATTTCGTGTATGTATTTTTGAGAGATCGTATGTTTTAGTTAATTTACATTTACGTTTATTATCATTAAAATATCCCCTGTGAAAAATCTTTCGGAGAGAAGCTCGGAGCTTAATATTTTAATTTCGGGAATTTTTAACGAATGGCAGACTTACCATTCGTTTGTAATGATGGTTTTTACATATTATTATTATATTTTAGCACCGAAAAGTAAAAAATAATGGATGAATAAGAGTATTCTAATTTTTTAATTTGTTTCACTTACATTAGTTATTTTATTTTATTACTACATTAATATTAAATTATTAGTATTTTATAGAGTGTCTTACTTATTTTTTAATAAATATGTACAATCCATAAGCGAAATTGGTCCGGAGTAGATTAATGAGGAATATTAATTTGGTTGTCCATTCGTGGCGTCTGACGTTTATTTTGTTCCAAATCCTCTGTATTTTCTTCTAGATATTGTTCCTTTTTGCCTCAATACTTCGAGCAACTTTCCCTTTCTTTTCTCTTCCAACAATCCTCACATGTTATTGTCATTCGTTTCGTTTTACAAAATTTTTATCATTGTATTACCATTTTATCGTTTTTTGTTTCCTGCATACAACTTTTGAAAGCTGAAGGTTAATAAAAAATTTACGGTAGTATGTTTCAATATATATTTTCTGTGTCCCACTAACTGTTTTACATTGCGTTTGTTCTCTAAATATTGTCCTGATGATGTTCGCATTAAAGAAAGAAACGTTGGCGATAATTTGAATGTTATTTTTAATGATAACAACGACCAAAACTCAATAACCTAAATGAATCATTAAGTGGAACCTTATTAACGTATTTCATTACCCCAAATTTTCAAAGTTTTCCTCGGCATTTTCTCAAGTGACAAATTGCTATATCAGTTGTTAATGGAATAATGAACGAGGCTATACCTCTAACGATACCTGTTTTCTGAAATTTTGATGATGTTAGAGCTAGAACCAAACGAGTATAACGCCATAAAAAAAGGCAAGATACGACCAGTCGGACGAGACTCGTGCGTTCTCTTAATTTATGATGCTGCGCGATCTATTTTTTTTTTGCGAAGCACACCTTTCCGAAAGGCATGAGAGAGGCTCTTTGAATTAGTGGAGAAGGTATGAGCAGATGCACGAATGAAGCGAGACGCCCTTATTAAATGGCTTAGAGCTAATTCATCGGAACGAGTCGAACACATGGGCAGGTGGACTTAAAGACACCCGACTGCCGGCCTGCTGAGTGTGCCCTCGCTAGTTCACTCATTGCTTAAACGCATGAAAATTCGCTCTCGCACACTCGCTATGCTTCATGATGTTGGGAAGTATATATTATACACGCTGTCAAAATGTTTATAATAATGCATAAATATTTATATAATAATGTATAAATGCTAACACGATCTGGACACCCCTGTTTTCCATAAATAGGTGTTCGTTGAGGACCGGGGAAATAAAATTGCTGTTTTAAGCAGTGGTAGTGGTAGGTACGTATATCGACTTGAGCTAATACGAATTAGAGATCTCTGTTTTCCATAACTAGATGTGTTCGATGAGGATCGGGGTAATAAAGTTGCAGTTTTCCAGCAGACAAGTGGTAGGTACATCTATCGACCACTTGTTATTTGCAAAGTTTTCTCGAGAAACTATATAAAGTGGCTATAAAACATGCAAACACATGGAATAAGAACAAATGTGTGGCTGTAAAGTTCTTCTCCTGTTTTATTTCCGTGGTGTATTTTTTCGGCTCTCATTTTATTTCCTCGGATTTTATCTGCACTACTATAAAAAAGCCATTCGCTCATTACCTACACGCATGAAAATTCGCTCGCGCGCAATGCTTCATGATATTGGGAGGTATTTATACACTAAATCAAAGCGTTTATTATCCTTGGCAGTTTGTTCAACTAATACGATCTAGTCACCCCTGTTTTCCCTAACTAGCTAAGTTCGATAACGATTGGATTGATAAAATTGCAGTGTTAAGCAGGGAAGTGATAGGTACATACATCGACCACTTGTGTTAAATGTTTCGACAGCAGCTGTATAAAATGGCTGTAAAACATGCTCATATATGAAGAAACAACAAATTTGTGGCTGTAAAATTCTTCTCCTCTTTCATTACCGTGTTATGTTTTTCTGGTATCATTTTATGCCCCTGGCTCTTATCTGCGTGATAATAAAAAGGCAACTTATGCTTTAATGTGATTATTTAAGGCACGGATTTTGTTTATAATTTTCAGGTGAAGATGATTCGGAAAGAGTGAAACTCATATTGTGACGAAGTTGAAGTATTATTGAAGTAGAAGACATATTAATTTCCCTCTCCCTTTTCTCACCACCCGAGTTAAAAATCACCGTTTATTATTTAAACACCCCAAATGCTGTGATCTTTGCTAATTTTTATGTTGAAATAACGAGAGATATGCATTTAAAAATAGGTTTGTATTCATTTGTGTCGCCTTTAATGTAGCCAAAATCAAGTTTAATTTCCGGGATTATTAGACGGCTAAAATCTATCCAAGGCCAGTATTTCTCCGATCAGAGACAGAAAGCTCGACATAGGATCATATTCACGACGAAAACATGGATAAGGTTTCAGCCTGTCTCAATGAGGATGATGTCATTGGACCTGCTTTGCTACTACCCGCAAAAGTAGTTGAGGAAAAATTTGGCTTAGCCGGTATTCGAATCCGGGTCTCCCGTTTGCCGGTCAGTTACACTGTAACTGGGTGTACCGAACTATAGTGTAACTGGCAGCATATACCGGGATATCGGGAGATCTGGGTTCGAATCCCGGCCAAGTGAAATGATTTTTTCATTGCGAATTTCATCTTTGATATGTATGCCTTCAAGGTTGGAATATAGAATGGGGTTTATTATTATGAAACTATTCTACCGATTAAGGCAGTTCTTCATGGAGTAGTTCCAAGAAGAATTCTGGAAGCCTCCCCTTGCTTTAAGCACTTCCCTCTTAAATTCATAAAAAGGCCTGGAATGGGGTTTATAGCGAAGAAATATACTTAACACAATGCAAAAAATGATGTGATAGGGATAAATGCTGCGCAAACGTAAAACGTACGTATGGAGGAGAAGAAACACATGCAGTAAGTTATTATTGTTTGATATGACGGGACGGGAACTCACTGGCGAGAGCGAGTTTGTTCATCTTTGTGTCCTCTCTCCTTATTTCATTCCGCGGAGCAGCTGCGCGCATCGTCGTCGTCTTCTTCTTTTTCCTATTGGTTGGAGTGGGGGAAGAGGCGCAAGGTGCAGATTCGAAGCGATCAAGCCGCTTGCACGTGCCGCGCCATCCTTCACGCCGAGGTGGGCACGGAAATGCTCGTGCTCTCTCGCCATTTTCATCGGTAAAAGTCTGGAATTTTTGCGAGGCACTTTTAAAAGGCGATGAATTGTGAAATTAATGGTGAAAGTATCCATCCTATCGTTACGGTGACGGCATTGCCTGGGGGTGGATCCAGGATTTTTTTCTGGGGGAAGGGGGCACAAGTGTATGACAGGTCTTCTCATATTTGATATTTAAACAAAATACAATAATTACTGTAGACAATATTCTCTTTATTTTGATATGAAAGTTATTAATATTAAATTAAATGATTTATACTCCGTAATGCACAAAATAAAACGAACGTCATGATAACCATATTAATATCTTGTCTATTTTTTAAGCATCTTGGGGGTGGGCACGAGCCCCCGTGCCCCCCGCCCTAAATCCGCCTATGGGCATTGCAATTTAGGCTCCAGAGTTTTCTTTTCCATAATTGTTCTTTGTTTTATTGGAGAATGGAATATGAATGGCGAGAAAAGAATCCGAAGGTTTAAGCGTGATGGAGTGGAATTTGTCCACATTTAAATAAATACTTGAAATCATAAAATGTATTATGACATTGGTTTTAATATTACGACATCATCTCCAAGGTAGAATTGCTCTACACACCATGCGTACTTTGATGATGATGTAGTAACATTGAAATCTAGGTCGTAATAAATTTTATAACCTGGAAAATTGTAAGGATTTATTTCAATAAAGATATTAGGCGGTGTTTTTTTGGAAACTTTGGCAATCAGCTCCTCAGCACGCTCCTCAGCACGCTCCTCAGCCTCAGAACAACTCATTCCTCAGCACGTTACAGATCTAAACCAGCTACACAAATAAGCACAAAAAATGTTCAGCTTCGAAGCGGGTTGTAGTGGAATGAACCCCATCACACATCTGGCCTATTTTCGAAAGACAACTGTATTTCAACCGAGAGCATAATTTTATAATTCCACATCACGCGTTAGCGAAATGTATGTACATTAGGGCGGATCGCAAAAATCGATTTTTTTCAAATCCATCTGGCCCAATGAAAAAAGTTGTGGGACCGATCAAAAATAAGGCCTGAAAAATTTGAGACCTGTACGTGAACCCCTGACCCTCGCTCAAATGCAATTTAGGGGGGGAGGGTCAAAATTCGAAAAATATAATGTTTTATGGTCATTCCCTATAGATTTGCCGGGACAAGTCATCTCACTACGCATCGTTTTTTACCTTCTACCATCTTCTGATTTATATTATCAAAGATAAACGACCTCCTAACAACATGCGCGGGATGAATTTTGCTGTATTGGAGGCGTGGGAGGGGTAGAAGCGATCGGGGAGGGGAGGGGATCGGCCTGCGGCTCTTGTATCCGCGACGCTGCGTGGGCGTTGGAATATTTTCTTCGCGGACGCGGACTCAAAGTAGGCATTTTGTGGCTAAACGGTGGCAGATACGTCAAGATGCGTAGTGAGATGACTTGTCCCGGCAAATCTATAGGGAATGACCATAAAACATTATATTTTTCGAATTTTGACCCTCCCCCCCTAAATTGCATTTGAGCGAGGGTCAGGGGTTCACGTACAGGTCTCAAATTTTTCAGGCCTTATTTTTGATCGGTCCACAACTTTTTTTCATTGGGCCAGATGGATTTGAAAAAAATCGATTTTTGCGATCCGCCCTAATGTACATCTTATAGAACGCCTTAAATCCAGGCTCAAACAACATCGAACTGATCTTAATTCTAAAAGGAATCTATGCTGATTCTTATAGTGATATATAGTAACATCATCTTCGATTTAGTGAAATGGAAACCTAGGTCGAAATAAATTTTATGATCGTGGAAAAATGCGAGTATTTATGTCAAAAAGGTGAGAAAATAATATACCTCCGCTTCCGTACTTAGTAGAAAGTTCATTTTTCTCAAACTAAACGGTAGAATTTATGTTTCCATTATTATTAATAAAGTTTTCTACCTATTACTATAGGTTTGCATGTAGTTTTCAAGGAGTATTCTAGCTGTCTCCCCTCCCTTCATGGACTTACCTCTAAAATTCATAATAAGGCCTACTCCCTTTCATTCTATCTATTATTTTGTAAAGGAGGGTAATCTGAAGGACCGTAATAAAAGTGGTGATAGCTTATGATTTGGCATATAATGTGAGAAATATAGGAAACTGGACGAGACGAAGAGAATTAAAATCAACTATGGCGGATTAATGGAATAATTAATGGCAGGAAAGGTGGGAAAATAATTTTGAGTTTTTCAAAAAGAGTGCAAATGGCGGAAGAGTGTCTCTGAATCAATCATTTTGTCGATAACGACGACAGACATCCCATCAATGGAGTTCAATTCCAAACGTTGGTGTCATCACGGGAGGATTTCACTTATTCTATCCGCCGAAAAATTACCAGTTCCCAAATACTTAAATTTATGCCTCGATTGTATGCTGTAACAATGGCGTACCCAGGATCAAAACTATTGGGGGGCAAGCCGTGGTCGTTCAAGTTATAACGTAGAACAGGTTAAAGAAACCGAAATTTCAAGAATAGTTATATAAAAGCGATTTATTACTTTTTTAAATTATTTGTTCCGAAAAATAGTTTATTTTAATAGCATGTTTTATACTAATTTCACTTTTCTTGGATTTAGAGATAATTTGCAAAAATAATTGTTTTGACCTAAATTTACTTTTTCTTCTAGGGTGGGGGGGCAGCTGCCCCTCATGCCCTCCGCTGGGCACGCCCATGTGCTGTAAAGTTTTCCTGTTGAATTCGGCGAGAGACTTCCAAAGAATATTTTGGATTGGCGAGTAGAATCCTTCGAATTTTTCTGCAGATTCATCTGAGGATGTGATACTCCGGCTCGACCGGTCATTTTCCGTCAAAAATTTTTAAATTTATGTAATGCTGTTAATGTTTTCAGGATAAAAAGTGTTGACCCTTGCTAACATTTTTCTGTATTTCAAATTTTAAAAATTCTGAGATACTAATATTGTCTTTTTTGATGTGCAGTCTAATATTAAAAAAGTTTATTCCATTTACTCTGGAAATTGTGAGATGATATCGTAATTTTCCACGAGTAATGCCTCCTCTTCAAATTGAATGTGCATGTGGTGCTGATTCTGAAAGAAGGGTCTGTTTTATAAATCTACCTTCGGTAAGAGAGGAATGGAATGAAAGCCATGAAATTATTTTCAAGGCTATCAATGACAACATTTTTCTTGGGATCTTGGAGAGCTTAAACAATAACTTGAACGAAGTTTACATGGCCGTAGAGGCGGATTTGACTGTTAGAACAGCCGAGCTGGGAGAAATTTGAAAGTCGTCGATGCTTTTTAACGTTATCATAGACATTCTATTAAATAATTAACTTCCGTCCCAATCCTTTTATACACCTATCCCAGTGTATTAATCTGATTTTAAGATGCGTGTGTTCTGTCGCTATTTTAGTAACTCTCTCATTCCTTCCAAGTTCTTAATTTTTCTGTTTCATTCTAGGCCTCCGGCGTTGTAAACTTGGATCTTCATGTCTGCCGATAGTTTCCTCAGCGTTTATTCAATTTTCTGGAACAACTGTTTCGCCGGCTTCGGAGTTAACTTTTTAAGGTACGAGTGCAAATGTTTACCAGTTTCCTTTGAATCAAACTTTTAAATTTAAAAAATTTTATGGAGGTAAAATATTCGTATTTGAGGTGCAGTCAAATATTGAAAAAGGTATATTCCATTTACTCTGAAAATTTCGAGATCATTTCGTAATTTTAAATGTGTGGGGTGCTGATTCTGAAAAAAGGGTCTGTTTTGGAAGTCCACCTCTCGTTAGCTAGGAGTTCATCACAGATCCACCCCTACTTCAGGTTTGCTGTGGTTCTTCAATTCTACCTGTGAATTTTTCCATGTCGCCCATCTTTAGATAAAATTATCCTCTTTTATCTTCTTCATAGCATAACTTTTTTGATGCCGTGCAGTCATTGATAGTATATCAGTCCTCAAATTTGTATGCTGCAGTTCTCACTTTCTCTCTTTCCCAGTTCCTTCTGTTCCCCGGTATTTTCTTCTTTTTGGCCTCCTTTATTTGCCCCAAGTACTCATCTCTGGCCTATAAGGTTGTTCCGTCACATCTTGAGACATGATGGCCTGATGAAGACAATCGTCGAAGGACAGGTGGAAGGCAAGAATGGAAAAGGAAGACCTCGAACAAAATATATGGAACAAGTAAAGAGAGATGTGAAAGAGAAGAAATACGTAGGAGTGAAAAGATTAGCTGATAGGAGAACTGAGTGGAGAGCTGCGTCAAACCAATCCTAGGATTGTTGACCAGTGATGATGACTCATCTCTGGGTCTTTCTCGGAAGACCTTCAATTTTCTCTCCATAATATCACTCAAGTATTAATATACGGGGGCCGTTTTTTTCAACCTCCGATGGGCCATGAACAGAAGACGAAGAGATTGATTAAATATTATTTTATTGCTAAATGATGGGCACACTTGTGGTGTCCTTTCGACATAATCGCCTTGGCGATTGAGGAATTGGTCGCGCCTGTGGAGAAGCTTTACTTTACCTTCTTCATAGGATGTTGCCGCCAATGACTTCCAATGATTTTTGCCTTTGTTCTGAAGCTCATCGCCCGTTTGAAAACGTTTCCCTCTTAGCCTATATTCACTTCAGCGTAAAGATGGAAGTCACATGGCACTAGGTCGGCATTGCACGGCGGGTGATCGAATATGTCCCATTGAAATAGCTCAAGGAGCAGTTGGGCTGCATCCGCGCTGAAATGACGGTCGTTGTCATGGATCAGAGCCGTCGGAGAACTTCCAGAATTCAGCATGTCTCCTCTTTTTATTTAATGGGAATGGGTGTAATGCTTCACACTGTTTCACACTCTAGCCACATTACATTAAAAATTCTCTTTTATCGGTTAAGACATGTCAATGCTGAAGCCATTTGGCGAGTTTTCTGGCTGTCGCTCCGCAGTCCATACTTGGCGGAAGAATCAATTGAGACAGTGTAGTAAATGAGATTTCTACTAACCTTAAACGAATAAGTTACGGTCAGAAATGACATGAGCGTGTGGTGCGGAGTACGTGCAATTGTCCTACCTGCGCAGTACCCGCCTGTCGCTTGTATGGTGTTTTTGCTGAGCTATCGAGGTTGAAAAAAAACGGCCCTCGTATATTATGAAATAGCTAGTCCATAGGACTCCACAGTTTCCTTCGGTAAACCCACTCGTTTCTCAACCACTGTATTACTTACATCTACATCTACCTTTTACCCTGTAAACAACCTACAAAGGTGTTTTGCATGTGGTGAACCATCACCAACATTCACCAGAGTTAAAAATTTACTTCCACGAGCATTCACTGCGCAAAATGTACGCGACGATTGACATATTAACCATGGGAAAAATGTGTATCCTAGTAATGAAGGCTATCTGTTTATGAAGCTAGAACATGCAAAACATGCTGTTTGAAATTATTGGAACGTTCAGAAACATGCATTAAGGAGTACATAAGTATGTAGACTAGACTAGCAATAAACTGACCTATTTCTAAGTCCTAACGCTGCCGTTATATTCTCTTATCGATCGCGGAAAAAACTACATTCAAAATATATGTTCCTTCATAGGCGCTCGAGAGGCGTCTTCATAGACCGCAGTCTCTTATCCTGCGTTCGCGGATCTAAAAATATTTCATCACTTCTCTAAAAGTTGGTAACATCGATTTTTTGACGCCGACGAGGCGCCAAATAAGGGACATGTCGTCTCACTACGCATCGTTTTTTACCTTCTCCCATCTTCTGATTTATATTATCAAAGATGAACGCCCTCCTAGCAGCACACGCGGGATGAATTTTGCTGCATTCGAGGCGTGGGAGGGGGAGAAGCGAGCGGGGAGGGGACGGGATTGGCTTGCTGCTCTTGTATCCGCGACGCTGCGTGGGCGTTGGATCATCATATGTACATGTTACCACCAGGCTAAATGCCTACTTGTAACAATTTTAATTATAATAATATAATAATAATAATATTTTCTTCGCGGGCGCGGACTCAAATTAGGCATTTTGTGGCTAAACGGTGGCAGATACGTCAAAATGCACGAAATTTTTGGCCAGAGGGCAGTAACTCGGCAAAATCTATAGGGAATGACCATTAAATACTATATTTTTCGAATTTCGGCCCTCCCCCCCTAAATTGCATTTGAGCAAGGGTCAGGGGATCACCTAGAGGTCAAAAAATTTTCAGGTCTTATTTTTGATCGGTCCCACAACTTTTTTTCATTGGGCCACATGGATTTGAAAAAAAATCGATTTTTGCGATCCGCCCTAGTGTGTGTGCTAGGGGCCTAATGCAAGCATTGAAACTAATTATACAGCAGACCTGAAGGGGATCCCTAAATCGGCTTACCAATTAAGGTTCGTGAGCAGGAAGAAATGTTAGCAATGGTGTGTCGTGAGCCAAGGCATGTGTACTTGAGGGTGACAAGTTCGATTAAGCTGTATCCGTCAAAATAAACAAGTTATACAATCAGTCCGGTATTTTTTTGATCACACCTTGTACCTACAGTAGATACGTAATGGTTGGCCGCAAGGTGCATTTGGCGGCTGCGTTTTCTATTTATAATGCAGTAATTAGCAGCCTTTGAATCGAGAGGAAGCGACGGTGGGAAAAGCGATAAGAGGCGTTTCCTGTTGCCTTTTCCTTCATCTTCCCGAAGTTTCCGCCTCGTAGTCTCGCGGTATACGTCGCAGCCAAAGAGGTTGATTGTTGTGTGATTTTTGCGAAGAATAATTCGAATTACCTTGGGTTACTCTTGACCATTTAGGTACTTAATTTTAAGAAATACTTTTCAGAAAGGTTATAATATGTACCAAGAATGAGATTTGCCGGGAAAAAATCATTTGGCTCAGTTCTTTTAATTGAAAATTTCATCCTCGGCGTTTCGGGAGGAATCTGCAATGCTTCAGGAGGTGGTAGGGGATACACTTTCGATCATGTTTTGTCCCTTAAACATGTTGTCTCCACTCTTTGGTTACTGAGCTATGGCAACGCAAACTTTTTTTGGATGCACTTTGCAGTTGTCAAAAAACGTTTTTTATTGTGTATCCAGCCTTTTCAACATTTTTATTTAATACTCTGGATTATTGAGGATTTTATTGCTTGAGGATGGACGAAAATGTTAGATTATAATTGCCTGAAACAAATACTCTCAAAATGGGTGAGATTTCATGATAGTATTTTTGATTCTCGCTCACAGCTCCCGTTTAATTATGCTCTAAGATTAAGTACTGCTGATTCTCCTGGAACACCCTGTATGACTTTCCGTGCGCGTGACTACGTACAGAGTTACTTGCTTTTCATGATGGACTGTGCAAAACCAAGACACCAGAATATTTCCGCTCTTCGGTCCATTGCTTACTTCTCGAGTAATTCTTGGCGAAAAATCGGCGGCCTTAACCTTTAGTCTTCTTCTTCTTCCTTCCAGGATTAGGCTTCTAAGCCTGTTCCGGCTCCACATTACCATCTTTTTCTTGGTCTTCCAATACTTCTCTTGCCATCATCATCATCATTGGTCAACAATAGTAGGATTGGTTTGACGCAGCTCTCCACTCAGTTCTCCTATCAGCTAATCTTTTCACACCTACGTATTTCTTCTCTTTCACATCTCTCTTTACTTGTTCCATATATTTTGCTCGGGGCTTCCTTTTCCATTCTTGCCTTCCACTTGTCCTTCGACGGTTGTCTTCATCAGGCCATCATGTCTCAAGATGTGGCCTATAAGGTTGTTCCATTATCTTATTAAGGATTAAGGTTTTCATGTGGCTTCTCTTCTCTCCTACCCTTCTTAGGACTTCCTCGTTACTAACTCGGTCGATCCATTTGATTTTCATCATTCTTCTGTAGCACCACATTTCAAAGGCCTCTATCCTTGCTTTCTCCGCTGCGCGCAGCTGCGGTCATTGTCCATGCCTCACTTCCGTATAGGAGCATACTCCAGAATTAGGTTCTTATAAATTGTTTCTTTACTTCCATAGTTAAGTTTCCCGCTGTAAGCAGGTCTCTCTTTTGGTGGAATTCTCTCTTCGCCTGGGCTATTCTGGAGATAATTTATTTCTTGCTTCTCCCGTCACTAGTTATCTTGCTTCCCAAATAACAGAATTCTTCTCTTGCCAATTGGTTGATATTCCATCGCTTGTTTTGGAATTCTTTCATTTGGCATTCGAAGTATATGTTCCTTGCATCTGTGTTAGTAGTCTTGTAATACATCAGTGACTGCCTGGAACCCAGTTCATCTCTTATTTTAGTGTTTCATAATTTATCGAATCTTGTGCAGCCTTCCTCTGATCTTAAAAATTTCATTTCCGACGATTCTATCTACCTTTATTCATTCTTTTGTTGTACCCAACATTCTTATCCGTAGAGTACAATGGAAACGAAACCCTTGGGTCGGGTTCGCTGGATACACTCCTGGGGCGAGGACTATAAGCGATTAGCTTTTCTCCTCTGCCACCAGAAGGGGAAGGACGGGAAGGAACAAGGAAAGGAGGCGCCGCCGCGATAGGAGCCCGACGACGCCTCCAAGGAAAGGACGGGGAAGGAAGGAAGGGACGAGGAATCCTGCACCGTCACAAGGCGGGCAGGTCCTACCATCAGCGAAACCATGCGTACGCAATTGATATTCTAACGACCTTAGAGGATTATTCTATGAAGAAGAATAATCCAACGATCAAATCGTTAGATTATCCGTAGAGTACAGTAGGGATTGCCATCAATCTTTAGTTGTGCAAATAATTTCATCCCCTTTGCCGGCATCGGTGGAGGCGGGGTAAATTTCTCGCTTGCCAAATCGAATGTCGCGGGTTTGAGTCTCGTTTGGGTAGGTTGTGCCTATCCAGGGAAAGGGGGTGTGGTTACATTGTAGTTTGTTAGTTTCCCCCGATTTAAAGCCATTAAATGTGCTCTTTCCCGGGCGTTGAAGAGAAAATTAATAGTCACTCCACGCGCTCCTGGTAAATTGGCCGCCACTTCTCACCTACTTCTCTCCTACTTCCATCGGGTTGGCGTGGTATGTTGTTTTTGTGATTTTGTTTCGTACCACAATGAGTGGTTCTCCATGAAATATCTGGTAGAAGCGGATCTCTAATAATATCACTGACTTTTGAAAAGTGGAAGTGGGAAAATGAAAGCGGATTGATGAGTCTTAGTAAGTGATGGAAAAATTTTCGTCAGGCATCTTAAGGTTTTTAATCTCCACCTTATCTTGATGCACCCCCAAGGGCATGTGCTTAGAAAAGGAAAATACACTAACCTGTGTTATTTAAATCTATTTTTTCTAATTCTCGCTCCCCATCCATTATATTTTCTAGCGCTAAGTAAATGGGACGTAATGATATAGGACGTTTCCTCTCCTAGATTGGTCATTGTCTTATTAAACTATTACCCTCCTTCCTAGGATACGTCCTCCGAGGTTGCGTGGGAATGGATAGCTGAGAACGATTAGCTTCCTAATCATAGGTGTGACTTGGATCAGTCTCGGCGGCCTATTCTGCGCGAATGATGAGACTGCGGGCCGTGACGGGCAGTGGCGTAGCCAGGAATTTCGTTCGGGGGGGTCCAAAACCAGGAGGGAAAAGTTTTGAAAAATAGGGCACTAAGTAATGGGTTTTAAACTATTTTAAACACTTTTCACTATCGAAAAAACTTCATTTGTTAAAAAAAATACTTTGTAAATTCATGATGAAAACCTTAACAAGAAGACGGAATAACCTTATAGGCCACATCTTGAGTCATGATGGCCTGATGAAGACAATCGTCGAAGGACAAGTGGAAGGCTAGAACGGAAAAGGAAGACCTCGAACAAAATATATGGAACAAGTGAAGAAGGACGTGAAAGAGAAGAAATACGTAGGAGTGAAAAGATTAGCTGATAGGAGAACTGAGTGGAGAGCTGCGTCAAACCAATCCTAGGATTGTTGACCAGTGATGATGATGATGATGATGAAATTCATGATTTTTCAATAATTTGTTTTCTTTTATTAAGGAAAATAATTGTGCTTTTATATTTCGGGGGGGGGGGGGTCCGGACCCCCTGGCTACGCCACTGGTGACGGGTGGAGGTGGTATGATTGGGAGCATCCCTTCTCCAGCACGAGTCACCGTGCATTTTCTACTTAGTCGTTGTCAATAATCGAATAAACGTTGCTTAAGGGCGTTTTACTAGGGGCACACACTTGCACAATCTGACGTGTGTACGAAGGAGCTGTCATAATTGCGTTGTGTAAAGCGGTAAATTGCTAGAACACATCGGAGCGCAATTAGAACGTATTTCTCCTGCTTGGACCGTGGTCATGTTTCGTCTTTTTTTCACATCACATTAATCATTTAAGACTAATGCTATCGCACCGAAAAATTTTGGGTAGGGTTACCCCTTCATGAATTTCTGTTCTCCTCAACATTTTTGCGTTTTTTTATTCATGTACATGGTCTTCAGCTATTTCTCACGGTGTTAACTTGTCGGGAATCTCATGCCAAGGAACAAACAGAGTAGGGGTCTCATGCAGAGACGAATATTCTCATGAATGGTGTGATTGCATGGGTGAATTTTTTAAGCCAAGATAAAAGATAATCACGCCAAGTATTGCCGCCGCCGCGTCCTTGAATTATGTGCGTTGGAGACAACAAGCAATTATTTTTTTTGCGTTTGCGTGTCGACTGCCATGCATTCAGTGGATATCTGCCTGCGAATTTTCCACTTGCCTTGCATCGTACATGCTCTCGAAAATTACAGGTTTTCGGTTTTGACTTTCCGAACAATTAGAGATTGTTGTTATGCTAGCTTGCGAAAAATCCTTTTCTCCAATCTTCTTTTAAGTCGTACTGAATTGGGTACTGTAGCGGATACTAAAAACACTCAAGGGGGGTGGGGCGCAATAGATATTTTGAGCTACCAATATTTTTATCGTAATGAAAAATAATCAAGTTACATGCGAAGTTTTAGAAAGTTTTATTCAAACTGATTTTGCACATATACAAGAAAATGCCATCTTACGATATAAAAAAGTTACAGTTGTGGTTCTGCAATGTTCGGCAATGAAAGCGGCCCCGCAAGGGGGGGTACGCCCTTTGTGCCCCCTATATGTATCCGCCACTGATTGGGGACTAGCCGCATTACCTATGTACATAACATTCCATTCCTTCGTAATGGTATCCTACTTGAATGAATATGAAGGCTTGGAGATGGAGAAGTTTTATCTCGGTAGTGATTTCAGCTCTGTTGTGTTGGTATTGCAGCATGATATCTGCAGCAACAATTACGGCGATTATGGATCAACATGTGCTGGCATATCAGTGCAGGGCCGGGCTTGTGTATGGGTATTTCTAGAAAGGAAGTATTCTCTTCAACGAAAAATCATTAATATATGTATTTGAGTTTTTTCTTTCTCTTGACCTCTATGTTTCATGTTGATTAGTGTCCCGGAGTATAGGTCTTGAAGAATTTAAATGCTAATTTTTGCTACCATTTCAATATATTTATGCACCTTCATCGGGGCTATGAATGAATTAGTAGACATAAATTTGGTATATAGAGGCAAAAAAGGTTGTTTATATGTTTTTACAATAATAAAAGAAAAAATAAGTCTATTATAAATTTGTTAAAGAAAAAGGTTGCCAAAATTCTAGTCTCTTCTTTTTAAGATGCCTGTATGTATTAAATTTAAGATCTCATATTCCTTTTTAGCCCCGATTAAGGTGTGTAAATATACCGAAACGTTGACAAATTTTTCATTTAAATTACTCATAACCTATACTTTAAGACACTAATCAACTCTATATGTATATAATCATATGCGCAGCGATAGGTCGGCGTTCACGCCGATGGTTTCCATTGCCCGAATTGGTCACTGACGATTAAAAATTGAGTTCCAAGGATTAATAAATACAAATTGTGATTGATGATACTTGCTGTGGTAATCTCTTAACCCGTCAAGTGCCATACGTATGTATCCTATTACTGAGTATGTTCTAGGGCGTCACGATCTATGTTTTAGTAAACTTGACTTCTGTGCTTAGGCGTGGGCGTGGGTTAGTTTTCGTTGTTAGCGGCGCACGGGTAGTGACGGAAAATTGTCGGTCGAAATCGATTTTAAAGCGAAATGAAAAGTTCAATTTTTCAATAGAAATCGAAATTTGAACGAAATGATCTAATAATTGAAAAAAAAATCGACTGCTCTTTTAAAATAAAAAGTGTTGGTACAAAAACATGGTTTATGTTAATTCAAAAAAACAAAAAATGCACAATTGAGTATTGGAAAAACTACTTAGAAAAGATGCTTGGATTATTGATAACAAAAATTTACTAATGCGCGCACTTAAAAGTTGTAGGATTTTGAATCCATTCGGCTTCCCTAATTTTTTGAAGAACGATATCAGAATGATGCATGATGGGCGTGCCTTTCCAATTTTACCGGCCGTAGAGAAAAGTCCTTCGCATGGAACGGATGAGTTTATCGGAGGCCGGCAGTGACGGTGCTGATATCAAACGAAGTGGTCAAGATCGAAGTTGAAAAATCGAGTTTGGATCGTAACTCGAAAACCGTGACTCGATCCGGATTTCCTCGATCTTTGGATATTAAAACTCATTTTCGATTTTTACTGAAACTGTCTTTTCCATCACTTCGCACGAGTCTTCCTCTAGCCTACCTAATACCATCAGTCATTCACCGCGCTTTTGGCCAATTGCGATGCACAGGGGCAGTCTGAGGTGATTGAGGGACACTCGGCTGGGGCTTATGATTGGGACCTCTTAACCAGGGAATATGGAGGTTTTACCACGAAAATTTTTAGGAAATTGCATGCCGGAAATGGATTTTGACTCTATTCTGGCTCTTAAAAACTGTATGGAATTTAATAAAAAAAAATAGAAATTTCGTAAGAAAACATAATTTGAAACGTGTGAACTTCAAAGCTTATAAAATTTAGTTATGCATTATCGTTCTATTATCTATTGAGCAAATTTTGTCATTGAAATTTCTGAAATCGGAGATATGTCTAAAATAATTTTTCGAATAACCCTTTCAAAAAGGCATAAGATTTTTTTATGTTGTGAAAACTTTATTTCATTTATTTTTTATATAATATTTTTACCCTGAGTATGCCGTAACTAAATCAACTAATGGAAACGTAGAGTTTTAGAATAGAAAAAAACTATGGTTCAAGTTATCTGCGTAATTTTTTTATCATAATTTTCATGTACGCTTCACGACGGGTAGACCCCTAAGCACGGGGTTCTTGATGATTGCTGACCAGCCGACCTGGCCAGACCGCCCCTGGTGATGCAGCACGTGGGTGATGATGCGTTGAGGGACATTTGATGAAACATCGCCCGTCCATAATGCCTTTCCCGTCAACGAAGAACGCCTCATGGGACTCGCTTGGCGATTGTGTTTCTTGCCCTCATCAGCATCATGCCGGGGCACATGTTACAGATGCTCCGAGGACGAGGAAATGTGAGACGTGAGGCGCTGGAGGCCATCGAGATGGGAGGGAGTTAGAAGACGAGGGATAAGGAGATGATAATGTGGATGTCCCAGGTGTGATCCTGGAGGCGAGTGGCAGATGAGGCGGGGAAATTCTTTGAGACGCAATTCTGGGGTACCGCAAGGCTCCGTGTTGGGTCCTCTCAGCTTGCGATGGCAGCTGTACCACGTGCAGTGCCGAGGGATGGCTTCGGGGTGAACGTAAACAACAACACATCCATGATGACCAACAGTGTGGTCCCTCATCATAGGAAACCCTAAGAGTGCCTGGAGCGGATACGGGATGGATCCTTATGGTGTCCTTGAAATTCCATCCTAGGGAAACGAATTAAGGGAACAGTATCCCACTCCTTATAAAACCATTGAAGGCTTATTTGACAGGAATTTTTAACTAAAGGAACCTGTATGTTGAAAATAGTCGGGAAAACACTCTATTGGATACGTAGAGGGTGGTACTACATTGTGATGTTAAAAAAAAGAGGAACTCCTCTGAAGTGAAGGCAACATTTCTGCGTCAATAGGTACATCACGCTATTTTTTGACTAGTCTGTTGAAGAGTTACTTTCTGTAGGGATAGCATGTTTGCGTTTCTGATACCATGTGTTTTTCGGATGAAATGAGGGATTTTTGAGTTCTACTTTCTCTCATTATGTCAGGATGAGTCTATTTTTTTATTGTGATGACTGAAAATTTGATTTTCTCGTCCGTAGCCTCCATTTTCGAAGAGTTTCAAACGTGTGGTGTAGCCTTTGGGTTGTATTATAAATCTTTTTTTATGATAAAGTATTTACAGTATTGTGTTGTAATTAAGTATTGAACACAAGGAAAAAATTTACAGTAAATATTTTGTACGCCATGTCCATTTAAATTAGCCAAGTTTAATTAGATGGTACTATACTACCAATTCGTTTTTCATGTGTAAAGACGTCACGTCCTTGTGGGTGAACCAAACATATTTGAGTTCAGGTATTTGAGGAATTAGATTGTAATATGATAAAAATAAGGCCGCATAACATTATGGTATTATCTATCGTATTGCATACATCTGAGATCTGGGGACTTAGCAAAAACCAGAAAAGAAGCTTCTCATCTTTGAAAACAATATTTTACGTACTTCTTGGTCCTTCTTGGGTCCTTCAGCGCGTAATCATGGCACCTGGTAGATACGGACCAAGAGAGGACTGAGAGTCTTCTTCTAATATCCCGATATAATTGCCTTGCGAAAAACGGTGCATAGAAGTGCTGATTTTCAATTGCACAAACTTTGGCAAAGAAAGCCCATTTTTTGAGGGTGTCAGTCGATGAAGCACAATCAGAAGAGCAAGTCATGTAAAACTTACATGAATTTTACATATACATAAATACTCAGCGTTTTTTATGCCCAATCTCCTTAATAAATGTGTAATGTCTGCTTCGTGCTAACCCCGTTTGAAAAACCCCTTCTTCGGTTGGCTTCACCGAATCAGGCGAGTGCACTCCTGGAAAGAAATTCTTCTCCCCTATTCCGTTGGCCTAACCCCCGAAAAAAAGTGGAAGCGGATTTAATGAGAATCGCTAAATCGTCGAAGGGTTGCTCCTTTCCTTATCTCAGCCAAGTCGTCCATCCCTCCTACCGGAACCGCAGTGAAAGGGGTAGGATAATTCCTTTCTTCCCACGACCCCCAAAGCCCAACCCTTCTGCAAGATGGAGTGGAAGAATCTCCCACGCTTTTCTCCTGCCGCCATGATATTCTCCGCGGCGAAAGCCATAAATGACCGCAGTGACCTGCACGTATTCAATTAAAACAACGTGCTTAGCTCAGTAATTCGGGATAGCCACGCTGCCGACTCCGAAAAATGAGGATGAAGACTTCTCAAGATTCCAACCGGGTGACTTTATTTTATTTTTAACTAAAATGTTCACATGTAGCATTAATGCCAATTTATAGTGGCCCAATAACAATCAAATATATAACATATAACGAGAAACAAACAACTGAAATGCAACGAGAGTCTAATACTTAAAATATGTCGCGATCAAATACATAAAAATACAACGCGAATCGGATCCTTGAAAATGCCGGATACAAGTATATACAATTGAAGAGAATCGGAGAAGTGGTAAGAATTACGTAGGAAGTGATGATAAAGTAGGAATTGATGAACAAAGAGGTGAGATAGAGCCAAGTTAGTAAATTTTTCCATGGTGTCCAACGTTTCGACCACTCGCTCTTCGTCATCAGGGCTGGGTAATACTGTACATTTCTTCCAACAACTACTTGTGGACGCCTCCGCCATCAACTTATGCAGTCGGCACTCAGTTTAAATCAAATAGTGTATACATATACCGTATTAATTGAATAGTAATGAGAGGAGCTATTTCCGACTTCTTATATGTATAGCAATTATCATAGACTCTGGCAGAGGAAAAAATATTTAATTATTTAAAAAAATCTACTGGAATAGTAGAACATAAGTTTTCAATATTAAAGTATTCAATATATAGAAAGGATTATCATTTTATCCTCATAATTCCATAATACAATATTCACTTGTACAAATGTTTGCGCTGATACTTCCTCGGGGTAATACAAGTCATTCGGTCCAATTTGTTTCAATATCCACGATACTGCCCAGTCATTTCAATCACCTTCGCGTTGATGCTTCTTAGGGGTCATACAAATGATACCTATTTAGCACGGATAACCATTGGGAAAGAATGGGCAGAGCGGTACGGATTCCGTTTTAGAGAAGCGAACTAAATGAGGCATTTTTTAATTTATATTTTACATCCACCCGGCCTCTTGTGAACGTTTTTCATAGTGCAACGTATCATAGGTGTTAAAAGTAATGACTTTGAAAAAAATATGCATCAAATGGTGGATTAGTAACAAATCGTATGTCGTATAACCTTACGCCGTCATTAAAAACGTTATTAATGCTGATAATAATTAAGAACGAAGTTTCCTGCCAGTTTCCTCGAGAAACACAATAGTAACTCGCCTGCTTAATTATTTATTTAAACAGCTAGGTACTCTTACGGAAAATTGTAATCACCTTTTGTGTTTACATACTTGGAGACGTGAAATTACGCTGATGAGGATGCTATTGCTATGGAACCTGCCTAGCGTGAGCATAGAGACTAGAAATTTTCAATTTAAGTGTGAAAGAAAATCCCGTGTAACTTGTTTTATCCTTTTTCATGTGGTATGAGCGTCTGCTCCTGAGAAAATAAACTGAATGAGTGAGAGAGGAAAAGGGTGACGATAAAGGGCAGCACTGATTAAATCAGAGGTGCGGGAAGTTCAGATTCCTTCCATTTTTCCCCTCACTCCTTACTAACTCCAAGTTGCCGTTTCCGATTCCACGGAAGGAAGTTACTATTCATTGTAATATTTGGTCATCCGATTTTGAAGAATAATTACTCAAAGGACACTCTTTCGTTTTAAATGTAGTATAGCATGTTGTCGTCACTATGCGATTGATGATGCCTTGCAAACTTTTTGAATGTTACTTTTTAATTCAGTTTGGTGGTTGAGGAGAGGCAGCATCTACATGAGATACGGAGTAGACAGAAGGTATGGATGGAGCGAGTACTGAGCGGGGAGGGGATTTTCAACAATGTGTTATAGGGTAGAGTGTTGGGTAAACGAGGGAGAGGAAGGAGGAAAATAATGTAAAAAAGGGGAGTACGCCTTGTTGTGAATTGAAGAGGGAAGTCCATGAAGAGAGGCGAGACTGCCATAATATTTCTTGAAGACTCCACGGAAACCTACCTTAATCGGTTGAATACTTGGATAAAAAATAATACTCTCAGAAACGGAAGATTAGGCATAGCAACGCCATCTCTACTCGCGTAATTTCCATTCTCGGAGTGGTTGCATAAGGTCTTTCTCCTGGTGAAATAGATTTCATTTAAAGAAGTTAAAACTAAAATATTAGCTCGTAAATGGAAGCATTCGGTACTACCGAAGAATGATGACGATAAAATGATCGACCGATTGATTAATGAGGAAGTGTTAAGAAGAGTGGGATAATAGAGAATTATTCCAAAAACCATAAAGAGAAGACAGAACAATTTAGTTGGATACATTATGAGGCATGATGGCCTAACGAAAAAAATCGTATAGGACAGGTGGAAGGGAAGACCCGGAATGAATTTCATAGGTCAGGGTATAAAGTGTGTGAAGGAGAAGAAATACGTCACTATGGAAAGGGCTAGCGGATGCGAGAGTGGAATGGCGATTATTACAAAGCAATAACATTACTGCCCCGGTTGTACCGGCGAAAAAGTACCGGTATACCGGTATTTTCAAAATTGATAAAATACGTAAATAAGTTGAAAATAACCGTTCGCATTGCCCTAATTATCCGGTATTTTGGACAATTATTATGCCAGGCAGAGAGTAAACATTGAAAAAGTCATTATAAGGCATTTTTAAGTCATTATAACACATTAAAAAATACATTGGAGCCCCGGTGATGGCGACGTAGTTATCGAAGTCAACGTCATACAAACAATTTCGGTGCATTAGTTTTAAGTTTTGGTGTTTTCCTGGCGTATTATGTGTGAAGTTCTCTCGGGAACTCCGTCAGGTGAGTGCTTTCCCTACAGCCAGCGATTTTTGTCCAACTTTGGCTCCGTCATCAGAGCGTCTTCTACCATTTTCTTCATTAATAAATCTTCTTATTCAAAGACCTGACGGTTTCAGTCTAACTAACTTTATAAACTATTAAAAGCACTCACTTGGTGCTCGAAAAGGCTCTAATTATTTGATTTTTTGTTCTATCTTCGAGAATAGAAATATGCTTCCCCTCGCCTAATGTAAAGACAAACTATTTGACGATTTTTACATTACTAGAATCGGTGTTTTACAATTAACTATTTAGCGTCAGCTATCGTAAAATTAGTGTGCAAGTTTTATTTTATTTGAATTTTTATTATTTCTAATTGGTACTTGAGAGTGGGGCGGAATATTGCATTTTTAGAGGAAAAATCCTGGTCGTGTAATCAAATCCTCACGAATGTATAAGTACAGTATTCTCACGGTCTTAGAAAATGAGAGAATGGTGTTATTCTTAAAAAAGAGTACACTGTTAATTATTCCGTTTTTGTTAATATTACTCATGAACATACATAATGATACTACTGTTCATTAAGATTACCTTCGCTTGAAATTTTATCAACACTCAATTGTTTTAGTTGTTAGTCTTAAACCATATAAGCTACTATACGCGCCATGCTCCACCCCTACCCATGGCTCCCCGTGTGGCCAACATCTCCTCTCCGCTCCCTTTCCCCTTTTTAAGGTAACTTTTTGCACACATTCAAGGCTATATGATGTCTTAGTTCATCGCAAAACTATATTTTGCGTGCCCAATATCTTCACTTTCCAGCGACTTTGCAGCGGATTAGCGTAAAAATATCTTGAGCGTGTATAAGGTATACGGCCACAGCGTAATGGAGAGTTGCGTCAAACCAATCTTAGCATTTAAAATTTTAGGTTTTCCCGACGTATAGATTGATGAAAAATTGCACAATCGAAAAACGTCTGACGGAGCATGAAAGATTTATTAGCCTGTTTTATCCACTTAAGTCGGCGGTAGCGGAGCATTGCTTTGACCTTGGTCATAGTATGGACTTCAAAAGTACGAAGGTTTTGTACCGCACTAGTGAATATTGGGATCGAATTGTAAAGGAGGCGATTGAAATTAGCCGGGAGGAGAAGAGCATAAACAGAGATAAATGCATCCAACCAATCAGTGCTTGGAATGCCGTAATTAATCGCTACATCCGCACACAACAATAAGGCCAAGCAAGGATATGAATGAATAGATATAAATGAGTACCGTAAAAAGTACCAGACAGAGTAAACCCCTGAAGACGATTGCAGATTCAGCCGTTGAAACGTTGGTATAATTAACCCAATACCACACGCGGTAAGAAACCCGAGAAATTTTTCATCAATCGTAGGATTGTTGAGGTGTAATGAGGATGATGAAATATGCATAAATTGCGCTTCTTATTTATATGAATTTACTTGAATTAATACAGCGTCACTACATAGAGCGTTCCAAAAAGCCCCCACCTGCGTCCCTATGCGTTCTGTATCGAGTAACGAATTTTTCTTTCCACCGCACGGAATATGCATCACATTGATGGCTTGGCTGCATCAAATCGGATAGCGTTATGAAATTTTCCTTTCGATGCGCTATGCGTAAGAGCTCAGTTTCTAGTACTAGCTATCGAGTTGCGTGTTGGTTAGGCCAGTAGAAATAGAAAATAAAAAATGAAATTTATTTTTTCGGGACAAGTGTGTCCCTTAAGAACATAAACGATTGTTCATATATTAGAGTCAACAAGTAGTACATATTATAGGAAGATTTACTTGATGTATCAATCTCACAGACTGACATTATATTTAACAAAATAACTACGTAGGTTTCCGCGGTGTCGAGGTGCAAATGTCTCCATTCTTCTGGTGCTACCTCGAAACTGTTCTCTTAAACCAATGACAAACGCGGTATCACTGGGAGAATGGAGATATTTAAAAACATTTTAACTGGAAGGTAAATGTATGAATTAACATTTAAAAAACATCTGATTATGTACAGTGTAGGCACAATATTTAATTCACTTTTAGTAATATTTCCTGGTACTTGGTAGCTATTTATTTTTTAATTGACTTGCATTTTTTGGTTTGTTTACGTCGTTTAAAGGCCTTTTTACATGGGGCGGAATTGTGCAGATTAGAGCTGCATTAATTTCTAAAATGGCGTGGAATTGCGCGAATGCATGAACGAAATTAGAACAGGGGCTATTTTGCCATCTCACGTCCACGCATTCTCGCATGTGTTCTAGCATTTCTCTGCTTTACACGACGCAATTTTGACTGCGCCTTTGTACACGCGTCAGATTGCGCAAGTACGTGCCCCGTGTCAAACGGCCTTAACAGTTTATTCCTTATTTCGCGAGAGGTGACTTGTAAATACCGAGCGTAGACTGATTGTTCGATAGTGTGGTATATACCTAAAGTTCTTCCATGTGCCGTGTTGGACTTTGATTATGGACGCCAATACGGTGGTAGTGTTGGATGACCAGGACGGTGAAGAAATGCTTTGTTTTTTTTGTCGGTTGGGAATTTAATGGAGGGGAATGAAATCTCTCGTAAAGCGTTTTTCTGTAGCACGGAAAACGACTTCGTTGGAAACGGCGGCGTGGAGGTTTCACGCATGAAAGCCGCGGGAATTGGGAGGGAAGGGGGAGGAGTGGACACCGTGCTTAAAATTGCAAATTAATTCCGAGTAAAGAAGTATGGGATGCAAACTCGGCTAATTTGACGTCGGGCGATTCTCAGTATCACTCATTGTGGGTTTGTTTAATTTTCTCGGATCCCCGCTAATGGAGATCGTTTTGATGTCTGGTTGCTTTTAAAGACTTGGATTAAATCAAGCCGTAAAGTCTTGTGTCTAAGCATAGAAATTTATACCTTCTTAAAGAGGTCTTCTGAAAAAGAAAATCTGCCCAATTATAAAAAAAATATTGACTCCTTAAACCTGCTTGTTACCCACGATAAGCGTTTTCGTGAAAATGGTTGAATCGGCCGTTAAAGTGCACTTTTTTTACTTATGGTTGTTTTTGAGCGCGGATATACTTTATAATGATAATGAAATACCATAATAATTTTTTTGGGAGCATTGATATTTTAAGAGCGTATCATTTTTTGCATTTATTATTTTTTACATCGATAAATACTTTTTTTTGCCGGTTTTGGACTCATAAAACAGGTTTTATGTCAGAAATCTTCGAGGGAAAAAAAAGTCACTTTAATGTTAAAGCTACAAAAAATTGATCTTTGTTGTTTAGTGACTTAAATTTTGCCATCGTAAGGATAGCCTTGGGCTGCCCAATTCACGTATCGCACAGACATTCTTACTACCTGTTATTCAGTATTTGATTCGAATCAGCCAAATGACCTCTGCTATTACTTTTCGAGGCTTGTGCGCCATGGTAAAGTCGCCATGGGGGAAAAAGAGGGCAAGCTAAAATATAGGCTGATAATGGAATGATATTAGCAGAACAAAAAGGGGTTCAGAGAAGATTTAAATAATGCACGGAAGATCTGCATGGCAGAGGGAAAAGGCCGGAGAGAAGCAACATCGAGAAGGAAAGTGCATTGAATAAGAACAATCTCGGACATGGAAATGGGAGAATTCTCAGGATATGAAGGCAGGAAAAACCCAAGCCTGAACACTGAACAGTATTCCGTCTGATCGTGTGAAGAATATTGACAATAATAACGTTTTCCCCAGGGGCGGATTCAATGGTTGAGGCCCCTCTAATCTTACACTTTCGGCCAAAAATTTTATTTCATAAAATTTCTTCAAAATGTTTAAACTTTTAGAAACCTTATTTGTTAAGCTTTTCGTTTTATTGAATCCGTGCAGTAGGCATGAAATAAATATTCAATGGCACCTCATTCCATTCTTTCTTGTTTGGTTATAATGAAATAAACCGTAGCTCTACACTATGCATAAGACACTGCAAGACACCCCTGAGAGTCCCCTATCCATTATGAAGCCCCTGAAAACACCCTTATTTTCCAACGAGATTAATTAGAAAGGTTAGTTCATAAGTAGTGTAATGGATGGTGTCATAAAATAATTCCTAATTCAATTACAAAGCTATGGATTTCCGTATAAGCAAGATATAATACAATATTGAAAAGTGAAAAACTTAATTCCACATGAATTTATTGAAGTATGCCCTACTGTTATCACGCACAGATTTCAAAAGACGAATAACCACCCACTTCTCAGACTGTTGAGTTTTTGGGAATTTTTTGGTCTTCTAATAACTATGTGTACGTGACTAAATGTTCTCTGTCTTTCATTGAAATGCACCATATGATGACGTGCCTCGTCGAACTTAAGTACATTCATGCAGAATTACAATTCTTTTTTTATTTTTCATTATGTTAAGTCTGTTCAATGAAGTCACGCCCGAGACAACGATGTTATAATACGGTTGTATTAAACAATGTTACACAAAGATAACTTCCTAAGAAAAATCAACTAGGTTTTACAATCGAAGAACATCTTTACAATCATATTTTTGCGGGCGTCAAGGACCAGTAGTAAGTAAAGTCATCTTTTAAGGAAGACGAAAATGCTGTTATTTTATTGTTGCTGTTGTAGATTCCTTAGCTGCGACTTTATTGATTCCAAACTTGTAATTTATCTACCGTATTTCTTAACTAGCAAGCAACCCGGCGTTGCTCGGGAAAGATCCCATGTATTATATATTAAAAGTACCCAGAGAATTGGGAAACTTGGAACTTGCCGAAGAGCAAACGTATTCCGTGTAACGCGCACAGAATCAGCTTATACCCCGCTCCACAACATTGATTGCAATGAGTGTCCGTACGTTTGTAGATTTTAAAAAAATCCTATTAACTCATACCCCAGCAAAAAAGTTTGCACTGTGGGGATTAATAGGTGAGTGTAGCATTGCTTGCGTTGTATTTTCCAAATGAGCGGGTGAAGAGGTGTTCCTACACGGCAGGATGTTAGAACCCTCAAAAGTTAAATGACGTGACGTAAAAAATGGTAATGAGAACGTGACGCAAAGAACGAGTCGGACGCAACTAGAAGTAGCACTACGGCCTTTGAGACATGAGATGCACCAACGTAACAACCTTGGTTGCAATCCGTGCAGCCGTATGGAAATGCACAGCGGACAGATAAAACAGAGATTCTCTTTTGTGTATACAGATATGGACCTAATATTTTATTGGCGTTGTTTTTAATCGTGTACGAGAGACTAGTGATTACTACTGTTCCAGCCTCTTTAATTCCCACCCCCTCCCCTAGAAATGTTTCCTTCTCGCCGTGGTCACCTGCAACCCCTTCCCATTCCTTCAAGTTCCCACCTTTGGACGTTTCAGCCTCAATTCAAGGCCACAACCACCTTTACCCCACCCGAAGACTCCCTTTCCCACGGGGCGGGCCGTAAAAAGCTATGTGCGCTCATTCCAACAAATTGCTCGTCGGGTCGGCTCGGACATTAGCATGTGAGAAATAGGATAGGGAAGTTGGGAGGATTTGCGTTACGACGAGGGAATCGCTGTTTGCCGCTGACCACCTGGATTCAACGCTGATGAGAAGCGTGCTGGGCTTACAAACGACAAGGGACGAAAGTTTTTCCCCGCACATATTCATCTGAAGTAGTGAGCCGCCTCGCAGGTGTATGGCAGGAGTATGCCGGTCATGAATTGCAGAGGGAGTGAAAATTTGAAGAAATAGAGGCGTGGAAGGGAATAGCGTTCCTTGACTGTTGGTTTATGACGCGTTTTTTCTTCCCAAACCAATTATATAACATTAATACAAAATAAAACTATTCTTCACAAAAAGCAAAGTTTTTATCGCGAACGAAAAATAATAAATTAAATTTTCTGATGCGCTCGATGGATTCTCTCAATAAGTTGCTTCATTTACAACGAAAAACGTTGGGCGCATGTTCCACTATAACACTCAATTAATAATTAATATCTTAAAATAGACTTAATATCATAAAATAATGAAACTACGAAATACAGTGAACTACAACCAATTAAATTTTAATTGATGCTAAGTTTAAATTGAAGTTTTTTTAAGTTTTTAAGCTATTTATTCTCATGCAATTGCCAATTTTAAACTCGTCATAAAATCCAACATGGTACGTCTGGTCTAGCATGGATTTTTATTGACATCGTCGTTGAATATTTTTATTGAAACTTAGCTATAAGACCGGAGAAGAAAATAAATTGAAACGGGCGGCTATTAGGGGTTGTCGAACCAGCTATTGCTGTAATTATATAATCCTCTGTGCCGTAAAGAAGCTTTAACTATGGTGTGGACAAATGTCAGAGTAGTACAGTTTTTATGTGAACTTTCCTTGAGTATTATGTACTATATTCTTACCATTATATTCTTAAGTTAAAACCTCATCCAGCCAGTTGTGCCTACCTAAGCACAATTTTCATGTAACTAACGTCAACATTTTCTTGTAGGGTAACGAAAGTTACATAATTTAATGTTAAAACGACGCATATATTCGAGGGTTAATTCATATTTTTCATTTGCTTTGTCAAGTATGTGAGCCTGTGAAAAATGCTAATTTTAAAATTCAATTTCCAGAAAACCTAACACGGATGGCTTTTTTTGTGTTCGCCAGACGATAAAGAACAGCTAGGAGATATTACGATATTTTCATGAAAATTACCTACGTTTCGTTTTTTGGAACAACTTCCTTTAGAGGACGCATCAACCCGCTCAATCTGTCTGTTTTCGTGAGAAAATACTTGTTTGAAATTAGGCAATTGTTTTGAAATTTTCAAGAATGTGGAATCGACCCTTTCCAACCTTCAACTGTATTTCACTTTTATTTTTAAATTTAACATCACAAATAGACATAGCGAGAGTGATGTTACGAATTTGAACGACAATTTTATTTTTTGAAACTATATAGGAAATGCAGAACAAGTGTCACAACTTTCTTTCCCATAGGATCGAGGGTTCGAGTGCTAACGTAAGTAAAGATTTCTCGCGGTATAACTCCCCTAGATGAAACGCTCATCTCCAACACCCTTGTGAGTATTTTCTCATATTTCAATTTTTTTTATTTGAAATAGCTGGAGGTATTTTTCGCCTACTAATTGGTATCTATTCTGAATATCGTGTGAATTTATAAATTATTACGTAAGTTTTAAATGAGTCATTCGACGCGGAAAACAACAAAGTTGGACAAAAGGTTAAGAGATAGATTAACCATTAGCTACACGCGCCCGCGAGGATAGCGCCAGTGCACGCTTGCGGCTTTTTTGCCGCACTTTAATATTTTTGGTTTTCCTAAATATACATAAAAATTTAGGGTATTTCAACGCATTTGGATAACTTCTAGTATTAAAAGCACTTTAAATGTTTTTCTCTTTCATTCATAAAGAAAAATAAAGCATATCAATATGTAAATTTCTTGATAAATATTTTGAATAATTTTTCTTGAGGAATTGCAGACGATAATGTACTTGGTCGAGGATAAAGTACCTAAATAGAATACAAAGAGTGCCACCAGTGATCTATACGCAGTAAACGCGCTGTTTCGAATTTTCTAAAAATGCTGCAAAATATCCGCTTAGTGTGTAACTAAGGGTTAAAAATCTATCCTATCCTATTACGATTCCACAAAGTAAACTCGAAAACCATGCATTGATTTCAAAAGGTTAAATCTTTCGCGATCTTGCATGTCCAGCGATATTTTTTGTGTACCCGCGTCACGGTTGTATTACTGGCCAACACTTTCGGAAGTGGAGAGTGGAGGAAGTAATGCTTTTGCTTAAGCTTATACCATTTGCATGCGATAATCCATTTTTCTCGTTTGACACAAGTTACCCTGATGGGAACATTTTTAGTACGTCCGTTTGCGAGGGCACCGTTTTCAACGGCGAAAACCATCAGAAAGAAGGGGAAGGGCGCCGCATTGACTCTTTTTTTAAGTGCGTCTAACTGGATGAGGGGACCGATCCATTTTGCTTCGGCAGCGAGGCCATCGGATTGCTGGTCGCGTCTCTCGTATATGTCCCCTCTCCCCCATTGTATGTAAAGAGGGTGCGGGCTGGTGAAGGAAGATGGTGCACTGGGCTGCGGGTGGGTAGTCGACGCTATTGGTGCCCATTCAGGATGAGAGGAGGGGGTGCACGAAGCAGTCACTTCCGCCTGCGGATTGAAGGCCAGCGGTAAGAGCTCATGATCAAACCGAGGACATCATGCGAAATCGCGGGTGAATTATTGTATGCGTGAAATTAGCTTAGAACTAATATACGATTCAAGCGTATATTTAAAACGTTAATTAGAAAATATTTTTGAATTACAGTGTTTTGTGCATTTATAATTCCAAACATGGTCCTCTCATTACTTTTGGTGGCATATTTTTTTTACAAATTTCAGACCCCGCTCTTGTGAGGGAGTCTTTAACAAAGTGAAATGTTACAAGTAATTTGTTTATTCATATTCTCCCGGACCAAAAAAAAGTTTCCGTGAACACAAAATGTTCCCATTAGAATAACTTGAGTCAAAGGAGAAAAATGGATTATCGTGTGCAAATGGTATTAATTTTCACTCCGGAACTGATTGTCAATGTACCTATATAATTTACAAAAGTACAAAGCGTAGAAGGAACTCGATTAAAATAAAAATAAATTTCATTCTTTCGCCATCAGGTGGAAAACAATTCCATCCCTCTTGTTTTTAGATAGAGTGCTTTTAAAAAGCAAAAGTTGGAGCCGCTATATTCCCCAAATCATATTATATGGACTATAATGGTAGACTGAGAGGGCTGTGAGCGCTAGTCACAACGAATTTGGTGTTATAAATTCCATCTCCTTGTATTAATGCATATATATTCCAACATTCATTTTGATCGGAGGAAGGGGGCGTCGGAGACTAATAATCTCGCTTGTACAAACTTCGTAGATACCGTTAAAATGTATGAAAGACGACGAAAATAACTGCGCGATAAATGATTTGATGAATGAGAGTGAATCCTGATAGAGTAGGGAGAACACGTCCTCAATATGAAAAATAAGTAATTTTTAACGCTGTTTAATACTAAATATCACCCCGGGTGAAGTACTAGGATTATTTCCCTGAAATTTGTGAGAAAATAGAGAAATTATAATCATAAACGTGCTTTCTCAATGCTTGTAAGTGTTGAATACCATTCAGGTGCCCGGAAAGTAATGCTAATAGCCCCCCACGAAAGAATGCCTGTAGTCCTACCCCATAGGTTATATTACCAAAAAGGTAGCCTTCAAAACATTTTGTCAAAGTGACTGATTGCTCGAAAATTTGCTGTAATATTGTATTTATTAACGAATAATGCCCTCATGAATCTCAGAATGCTCCTTTTGCAGTACACATAAATAATTTCGTCTTGAATCTAGAGTTTTTCTGGCTTTGACTGCTTGATGTCTTTTTTTCCTTTTAGCTAGGAAAGAAACATGGTGTGAGAAGTATTTGTTCTAAAATCTAGAAAAATATTTCATGAATATAGATTAATCGAATTTTAATTGCAGTTATTTTTCAATGCATTTCCATAAAAGTGCAATTTCCTTCGACTTGAGCCCATTTTAGTTCGAGCTTTGAATGTGATGAAATTGAGTATGACGGAGAGTATTTTATGTTATACGTAGTTTGATAGGCTAGTATAGGCTGGATGAATTTTCAAAATATGGATCGGCCATATGTAAATGTGCGATATTGTGCCATTTTTATTCCCGTCTTATGCCTGTAATTGTAGGCAAATACGACCCAGAATAATCATTTAAATATGTATAATACGTAGGTACGGAATGGTATACTTTGAATTTAAACCTGGCTTTTTCAACGTGGCTGTACGATTTTTGTTTTCGTAATTATAGTTATTGCCGGATTATGAGGTAGTGAAATTAATTTTCTGTATTCCATTGAATAACCTCCTTATAAATCATGAAAGTTAATAATTTTAAATCAATACAATGATAATTAATTACCGGGAAGTGGTGTAAAATGTAGAGATATTGATTTAGTTGCATGTCAAATTGAGAATACACTGTAGTTGCATCATATTTCGCTGAGAGGTAATTGAAACAATGGAAAATAACTTTAATTTAGTTATCAATGGCAACTTAAATGCATTATTTCTGTACGCATTCTTATTTTTTTAAATCCTCGCAATAAAATACTGCATGATAAATTTTATTCTCTCTGTTTGCCAAATAATGCTCCAATGAGGTACTCAACTGATCCACGTGTAATTTTTGAGTGCCATTAATTCATCGCGGTAAATATTTTTTCAGTATGCGATCAACAAGTAGCTCCTATATTTGCTAATTATGTTGTCTGAAATGCTCTTATTTGCTCTTATTTTACGTTTACTAATATAGATAATGAATTACATCGAGGGCACTTGTTTTCAATTATATTTACCGTCAAAATATTTTAATAGCACGAAAATAATCTTTTAAAATGATTAAAGGGCTATAATATAATTTTAACGTATCGTAGTGTGTCATATGTCATATTATATGAGTGCTAACATTAATATTTACATACCCCATGATGTACCTAGCTAATTTATTATTTTACTCCCTCTTATTTGAATTCATTGCCCCATTTTTTCGTAGCGATATTGTACCAACAGAATTATTTGTAATATCATCGGAATAATTTGAAAACGTCTGTTAAGTTTTGATATCATTTCATCCTTTGTACGTGATCATTTCCATTCGCCATAATTATAAAAGTTTCATTAATCATTGCACGCTCGGGAATGCTTTCCGCTCAAATTAACGCTCATACCGAAGCTGAAGTCGTTCTGTTCACTGAAAATATCTTTTATTCTTCCGCTCATCCGCAGGTGCAGATAATTCAAGATGGCAATCTTGCTGTAGAGGAGGCTGCTGTTAAGGCTTGCGTTTAGCCACCACCGCGGCAGCTGGGCTACAGGTGTCTTTGGGATGGCGGAAGCAGATGAAGATAAGACCATCGACGATTCGGACGGGTGGGAAGAGCTCGGATATGAAAATTCGCATCTCATCCGCCGTCGTGATGGGGATGAGGACCTATCAGGATGCCTTGGAGGGCCACTTAGCAGTTTGCCGCCACCTATCACCTCCACGTCTAACGATACGGGCTCTGCTCAGAAGGTGGCGAAGTCGGACTGTCCCGATCTAACGGAATGGCTGCGAATTTTGCTGGAGGGTGCAGACGTCCCCCTGGACACCAACGCGCCGATCAACTCTTTCCCTGGGTGGCTGGACATGGAGAAAGTCCGCAGAGGTCGACGTTTCGCTATGGAGAACGTGTTCGGGTTGGTCTACGCCGAGATGCTCTCCCTGGCCATCCTCTTCTCCCTGAGGGGCAGCCTGGAGCCGCTGATATACACGGGGAAATCCAGCACGCCCTTCACTTCGTACCAGAGGTACCTGAGGACCGTGCTGCGCGTCTGCAGTTGGTACAGCAGCGACCCCTGGGAGTGCGGGAGCGAGGCTCAGAGGCAACTCTCCGAGGTCAGGGCCCTGCACTCGGCCGTGTCCAGGAAGATGAACGGATCTCCCGGGCAGGAGGTCGCGACTAAGGTCACCCTCAAAGGGCAGATGATCCGCTGCCCCCTGACCCAAGAATTGAAGCGGGACTTTGAGGATTCGGGCATACCGAAGGCTCCGGAGGGTTGCCCATTCGCGGAGGTATCCTCACTCAGTCGCAAGACTGAAGGGAAAGTTGTGTACGTCAATCAGATGGACATGTCCATCACTCAGTTCGGCTTTATGGGTTTGGTGGTGATGTTCCCGAGGAAATTTGGCATGCACGACTGCACTGAGGAGGATCTGGACTCGTTCGTCCACTTGTGGAGAGCGCTTGGAAAGCTCCTTGGCATCGAGGACCGGTACAACTTTTGTTCCGGGACTCTGGAAGAGACTAGGGTCAGATGTTCCGAGTTGATCGAGAGATGGGTAAAACCGAACCTGCTGGAGGTTAACGAGGAATGGGAACATATGTACCGATGTCTGGTGGCAGGGATAAGGTATTACGTTCCCGGGAACACCTTCGCCGTCAGCCTGTCGTACCTGTGCGACGTCTTGCAGATCCCGATGCCTCGTCTGTACGCGGCAATGGGATGGCGGGAGAGGCTCCTGTTCCTTGTCCACAAGTTGATCTTTCGGGTCTTCATGCGGTTTTCCGGCGTGCGACGGTACTACAACAAGATGTTGTCGTTCGCTTTGAAGAAGGCGAGGAATGCCTCGCCCGAGTACTTGCAGAAGTTGCAGGAGAACGACTACCTCTACATGACGGCGGTGTTAAATGCAATGTGGAAGTAGATTTATGCCTTCTGAAATTTTATTTTTAGTTCCTCTCCTCCCCGTTCTAACGTGGATGTCCTACTTTTATTTTCGATTGTATGGAATAATTAAGTTGAGCTGCTCATTAGCTTTAGTAAACATGTCCGAGTGCTGAATGTGTCATGAAAAAAGCGCACAGCGGAAAATCCCAGTGCTAAGAAAGCGCACAGTTAGACCTTATGGAGTTACAAAAGAAATCCAGCCGCTATCTTCGTAGAAATAAGAAATGTGTCGCACACATTAAATAAAAGGTGCCGATTATTTGTGGTTACGCCTCCGGAAATTTCAATAATTAATTAATTGTTGATTTGATTAGTTTCTGATTCCCATCACACTTTATCCAGGATTTGGAATGGCTAAACGATAAAAACTTAATTGTTTTTAGTCAATTAGACGTGTTTTAATCCTTATGAGTAGCGTAGCGTAGCTTCATCAATTTTAACTTTTTAAATATATTTACAGTCTTATCAGTATAATTAGGCTCGATCTAAATCAGCAAAGGTGTAGCTTTATCAATGGGAAATTTTTAAATTTATTTTGCAGTTTTACAATATTGCTTGATGTATAACTCCAAGTAGCTCCAAGTTTTCATTTTATGGTAACGTAATCCCTTCGTACCTTAAACTGTCATATTGGCCCTTGTGCGCTTTTTTCGCATAAGTATATATTTTATGGTTTTATTATATATTCTCTTTATTCGATGTGTGCTTTTTTCGCCTAATCACCCTTAAAATCTAAATCCCACTTAATGTTGGGAAAGGTAAATATCTCTGAAACGGCTTTTCGATTGACTTGAGCGGTGAATCATCCACAGTGCGTATAGCATAGTTTAGCCCTCGGCGGGTTAAACGCATGTTTTCATCCCTTTTGATTATTGATCAAGTCAATCGAAAAGTCGGTTTTTCTAGATGCGTGTATTTACCAACTTCAATTGGCATCCGGGTATTCTGTACTCGGACATATTTGACTCTCTCGGGTTGCACGCAGCAGGCTATACAGTTTTTATTGTTACCACTGTAAAAGTAGGTTTTGTTTAAAACAATTCATGCCGTTCGAGTCTTGCCCGGCTAGTCAGTGTGTCGCGGACGGAGTAATTTTTTTAAGAGGAAGACCGTTCGTGTTTAGTATTTTTTCGTGACGAATTACTCCTTTAAAACTTAAGATGTCACCTGTCAATTTCTGGCTGTGTAGAGCAGATTCTTTTTCACATTTGCATGTACGTAAAATATTTTTTAAGAACGTATGCAGGCCAATTTTTTTGAAAGTGCGACCTCTATCGATCCAGAAAATTTGATTATTATAGCGGTAGTTTTGACTGTCATTCATCGCGAAGAAAAAGGTGGTGGAGTGAGAGTGATGCGTCCTCTTAAATTTTTTGGGATTTTTTTCTTTACGCAGGGATAGTAATATTTTCTCCTTGATGTTCGTGTCTTGCCACCACAGATTTATTCGGGAATAGAACTACAATCCAACAGTATCTAGACATTTTTACTTTTCGAAGTATAATAGCAATGCGTTAACACCTGCTTCTAAAGAATGCATGTGTAACATTTCTTATTACTAGTCAAGCAACTGATGTGATGTTATGAACAAATAATATTGATTTTGTTGCAATGTACCAATATTCTAATTCCTCGTCAGGTTCCATAATAGGAATATTTGTGGGAGACCATATCCTTCTTCATGTGAAGCTTTCATATCATGTACTTAATTTAATGGAGATATCATGACCAAAGATTTTGCCAAAACTGAAATACCTAGTCATGAGACGAAGAGAGGTATTAAGTTCACATGTTAAAACAAACATTGAAATATTCTATTTCATGGCCTAAAGTATTAGCGTGAAGATGAGTCCTTAACCAAATTTGCTTTGTTCTTTTTAACTTTCAAATGTTTTTACTCGTATTATTTTTATTTTGTGCACATTGAAATAATTATGAAATTGAGTACACTGGAGATAATCCTTATACAGCCGCCATATGTTTTGAGAATTTGCGATAAAAAATTGGTAAACAGTGATTAAATATCAATTTTACGATTAAATTATCATTGAAATAACAAATCGTCAGGAGAAATCTTGAACAATGGCCTGTAGTGATTTCAAAAAATTCATTTTTAAGTCTGGATTCCGAGTCTTCTAATGTTTGTCGTAGCGTTGGCTTAAAACCAAACGAGTAATTTTACATTTATTTATATCTATTATTATTATATTTATATAGTTTACTGATTTAATTATTACCATTATATGGGGCATAGCATCTGCGGACACTTGTTTTTTGAAATTATGTTGTCTGCATGCTTAATGCTTACGTACTTACCTGCCTTTAAAACTCACCTAGTTCTATATGTCTTCTATGCCGCTTGACTTCTTTTACTCAGGTTCTTCGGATTGAGTCACAGAATACCACAGCTTTGTTCCTTATATAATACCAAAGGTTTTTAAATATTTATTTGTGCCATAATTTAAAAACTTGACTCGTTGTATATCTAGTAACATTAATTCAGTTTTCATTTGTCAGTTTTCATTGGCTGAGTTCCCTGTTTTAATTAGATTAACGTATCACGTATTTTCGTAGTTTGTTGTTGATCGTTACTATGACTAAATAGCTGTGATTTTTTGTATTTTTTGTCAAAATATTTTAGCCCTACACCGAAGAATGATTTTGTACGAAAACTCGGCTTCACATATTAAGAAATATATAGTAATAACTGTCTAATAATTTTGCCGATTCCGTTTTCAAAGCATTGCTATCATAGCGTGAATTCACTAGATAAAGCTGTTGTTTTGTGCTTGTATCACATCATCCTAACCGTCATTCCCTGAAAGTGTGCTGTACAGTGTTACTTGACGTGAAAAGCCGTTGAGATGCTGCAATGTTGCAGTAGTACCTGAAGGTCATTAAGCTTGGTGTTGTTCGTGATTTTAAATCATTAGGGAGTAATTATGTTGGTACGTAATGATTAATTCTATGTGATGGTCAAAAGCAAGTATCACATGGTATTTTATCAATACCTGTGTCAATCCTGTAGTGTGATATTTTCATAAATAATGTACCTATTTATTAATTGTGTTTTATTTTTATTCCTTCTGGGTGCATTCCTAAAGATTATTTCGGAGAATAGTGAATCATACGGAAATTTATACCGAAATTTTAAGACCTTTCTTCAGGTAAGCTCTATCTGATCACTGCTTCGTGAAAATGTTGTGTCTTTCTAATAGAAAATCCTTAGCCAAATATTGGTGACACTTGCCGAAAAGTGCCATCGTAAATTTAAGAATTCTATAGCACGAAAATACTATATGAAGTTACCGGTTTTGTTACCAATGTAATATTTTTTAATTTTACTAAAATGGAATTATTTGTTGCTTATAATATTCTAATACAATGCATAAAGGATAATACTAAAATTTTCTTATCATGATTTTAAATCCGATCCAGGCCTGAGCCGATCTATATGCTTTTGGCTCTTTTTGTCCTTGAAGCAAAAGCCCAGGTATCGGCCCGTGGGGCCGTGGCACTTATAGGGTTAAGGACGCTGCGGTCAAATTGGGTTTCCCACTCACAGGACCATTCAAGGTTGACATTCACTTTATTATGGGGTGAAGTATTTAGTCTCCTATATTAGCTTAAGATGCTTCTACTCACCAACGTTGGGGAATAAAACGTTAATTATGTCCTTAAGTCTCTTTCTACTGATCCAATAGCGCTGTATAATAAAAATATTTGTGTGCTCACATCCATTGAGGATGTCATTCAAATGCATGTTGCCACCAGTTCTTGTGGCTGACTTGTGTTTCAACTTCCCCAAAGTTACGCCGGTGAGTGTTGATGCAATGTAATCGTTTACTTAATAATCAGGTGATCCGAGTTAGAAGTCGCGTCAAGTCATTTTTTTCGCCGCCAATTTCTTCCTTAGCTGTTCATATATTTTCATCCGAATGAATTGCTGTGTTCGAAGTCTCATGATAATTCGAACTTTGAACTAAGTCGTTTAAATTGCATCATTTATGGCTGTAATCCCTATGTACGTTATTGCTTCATATCAAGGTTAGGAATTAGAGGTAGGATTCTTTTCTTTCTAGACTGCCTTAATATACATAACAATAATAATTTTTTTTTGTTTCTCTTTGGATTTTTGTCTGATTTAACTAAAGAGTTAAAGGTATATTTATTAAATTCTTTAATCTCCTTGGGTTATCCTACAAAGGTTCTCTCGCTGTGCTGCTGCTTATTATGACACCAAATATTAATTTCGGAACTTCGGTAACAATTATTGGGTGCATTGATTTTTTTCAGGTAGGTACATTTGGTTTGGTTTTGTGGAGGCTGTAGTATGATAAAAGAAAACAGTAATTACAACTATTCAGGTAAAACATATGTAGTAGGCCTAGGGTCAATCCATAGAATTACCTTGGAGCGAAAATTGGATAACCATATTTTATATTTTTCTGGTTATATCGCACTTATTACATCGGCTACATGGTTATATATCTGCATATACTAAAAAATGCATGCCTTGCACTTCAGAATTTGAGGAATTTTAAAGGTGATTAAAAGTAAACAGGCACCGTTTGTACAAATAACAATTCTTTATTAAAAATAAAGTAGCTAAGTACAATAAAGTGGCTATGTTACATTAAATAATGAAATTGATGGTATCATACACAGGTTTCTGAGGCTTTTCTGTGGACCGGATGGTTTGGGCATTGGTTTTATTTTCCATTCATTATGAATGAGAGTAATATAATGTAGACTTGTAATCAGTTGTATAAATTACAATCAAGTAATAATTTTTGCACTATCACTATATCTGTCAATAGTTATTTTCGATTTCAAAATTGCCCGCATTGTATCATTTGCACATTAACATCAGGGCTGAAAAAATACTTGCTAGGTATCGGTAAGTTTTGCAAGTTAAGACTGCCATGGTAGCTCGTAAAATGGTCTCATTATTGTGTCATTGGTTTAGAAGTAACCTAGTCTACCGCATTGAAAAAAATTTGAAGACGGCATGAAACGGGAGAGGTTTTACGCTTTCCGAATTTTTTCCAAGAAAATGAACTTTCCCTCTAAACTGCTTTCCTCCAAGAGAATATTTCCTTGGGCCTTCTTCCTGCCTCGGAGTTAAAAATGTACGTGGAGGCACAAGACTGATGTTGCGGATTCTTCGAACTCGGCGGAGGTGGTCTTTAAATTTTCTTTATTTCAGAGTGAAATATTGTGATGGTTATGAACAATGGGTTAAATTCTGCTCGGCTCTTAAAAATTATCTGGATGATTACCTATGTAGCTGTATTAAACAAACGCGGGTAAGTCTATTTATCATTCATTTTTCGGCATCGATTGAGGGAGTGCTTTAAACGGAAACTTTTAAAGTACTCACGAGAAGATGTTTTCGTCGCTGAGATGTCTGTAAAGGTTGTTTTTCCAAGTTATCTACCTCCCAAGTTTCTATTTCACCATTGCGGCCTTCAAAAATATTCGTGCCAGCATAAACGCTTTGTCATTGTGTACCTTCATGTCGCTTTAGGTTCCTGCTAGTAGGTTCCTGCTTAGTTTCGTTAATGATTCGCATTATCGGAGTGATTAAATTATTGTGCAAGTGAAATTAACTATTTTACGCGTGGTATCGCAGTGAGCAGGAAGTCTATCCGGTCGCCAATGTGAGTTCATTCCGTGGAATCGGTAGATGAAGAACTTCTCGTCGTCTTATCACATCGCACCATCCTTCTTCCCCGCCACAACTTGATCATAAGATTTCGGGACATTCCGGCAGGATCTGTTTCTCCCATAAACCTTGAAGAGAACAAATACTGAGCGTTACGTCAAGAAATTGAAGAAACAAGTGACTCGTGCTGGTTGGCGAATTTCATTAATTGATGTAATTATAGATAACGAAGCTATTGTGCTGTCCGTGCCCCTCAACCCCCGAAATATAGAAACACAATGACTTTGTTTTATCGGAAAACCAAACAAAATATTGAAAAATCATGAACTTAGAAAAGATATATTTGAAAAATGAGGTTTGTTTCGATTATGAAAAGTGTTGAAGTTAGTTTAAAATCCTCTACATAGTACCCTGTTTTTCCAAAATTTTACCCGGTACCCCTTTGGTTTTGGACCCCCCCTCCAAGCCGAACAAAATTCATGGCTACGCCGCTGTACTTCAAGACGAAATTCGCCAAGAAAAAATTATTTGTCAGGCTGAGTCTAATGATTTTTTTCGTGGAAAATTGCATTTCAGTGTATAAAAAGTACGGGAGTGAAGCGTTCTCCAAGCAATTTAAGTTTAATCAAGTAGGTATACTACATCGTTAAAACTTTCGCGGGTGCTCGTCATTATGAATAAAAACTTTTGGGCTATGTCGCCGCGTCAATGCTTGAGTGGCCCCAACGTTTCCCGACCGATGCTGGTCGCTTTCTCAACGGAAACGTTGGGGCCACCCAAGAATTGACACGGCGACATAGCCCAAAAGTTTTTATTCATAAAGTATAACACAATTAGCGAGCACGGCAGATAAAAGATTCTGGATGGCTCGCCACCTCTTAGTACGCCACCCAGTACTTGGTTCATGATGGCTTCGGCCACCGCCTTTGCTTAAGCATCAAAAATCACCATTTACCTCTGTTCAAGGTCTCCTCTTTAGTGATACGGCCCCACTGGAGGTGGCGGTCCATACGACGTCGTCGGAGGAGGCGGTGGCGGTCCATATGACGTCGTCGGAGGCGGGACGTACGCTGGAGGCGGCGGTTCGTACACCGGTGCGGGGGTGGCCGGTGGCCCATACCTCCTGGGGGGTGTGGTAATGATTGGTGCCGGGGGCGGCGGTCCGTACGTCTGCGGGGGCAGCGTCGTGACTGGGGGCGGTGGTCCGTAGGTGGCTGGAGGCGGTGGAGGCGGCCCGTAGGTGACCGGAGGTTCTGGGGGGGCGTACGTCGATGCGGCCCCTCCGCTGAACGCCGATGCGGAGCTTTGACTGAGTGCGGCGAGGTTGGAGAGTTTGTTTGATAAGGTGTTCAATTTGGCGTACTTGGCGGCCGCCAAAATGGAGAACAGCTTCACCTGCATGACCGAAGGAAAGGGATTAGAGGCCTCAATTTGGATCATTACAGCCTTGATATGATAGTGTCGAAGCCGGTAGGCATAGGATTTCATCTATTTTGAAATATACACTTAAAATTTCCCAGGAATTTAAAATTATTTATTACGACCTAGGTTTCAATGTTACTACGTCATCTTCAAGATAACGAGGTGACATTGCTGACAATGATGTGTAGGAACATTGAAACTTAGGTCGTAATCATTGTCATCAATGTCACTGCATCATCTTAAAGATGATCTAGTAACATTGAAACCTAGGTCGTAATAAAAAAATTATAATCGTGGAAAATAGCAAGTGTTAATTGTAGTATGGAAAAATTCCTCTCCATCACGGTCGTATCTTCGGATTTTATAGGATTTTTTCGCCTGGGCTCCCAAAGTGCTGACGAGCTCCTATAAATTTAGTCTCCTGATGTATCATATATAAATTAAAATTAAAAAAAATATATTTTCTCGTCATCTTTTTGTTATTCAACTTGTTTTAAGAAACCAATAAAATATAGTTCTAAGCAACATTGCGAGCTAATTATTATTATTACTATTACTATTATTATTATATGTGAGGGGGTGGGATGCCAAGGGGTACTAGTGATTTTTTCTGAACAGGGTAACGTTCAGAAATTGATAAAAGAAATATACTACAGCTTGGGTGGCCAAGGGATACGTGTGCAGTGGCGCCGACTCCATGGGGCTTGAGGGGGCCCGAGCCCCCTCAAAGATTCGTTTGGGGGGGCGGAGCCCCCTCAATATTTCAAGAAAATAATTAAGTTATATTATGCTTCGTGAAATCACAAAAATATGTTGTTAATTTTTATTTCCAATGTTTGACGATAGTTACCTTTTAAAATAAATTCAACAATGTGTTAAAACAAATAATTATAAGGTGAAGCAGGTTGACTGAATCAGGTGGTGTGAATCATGATAGTGTTACGGTGCTGCGACACACTTTGAATTTAACCTCTTCCCGGGGCAAGACCTCGTATATGGGCCCCCCCAATATTTTTTATAAGTCGGCGCCCCTGTACGTGTGAGTCTCTGTTCTGTGCTGACAGCGAGTGAAAAATTAAATGCACTACTACATATCTAGTTGATCTCTTTTTTTTTTTTTTTTTTTTAATATTTAAACCACCGAATACAGCTCCTATTGGTCATTTTACATCGGGGTATTCAACAAATTTTAACAAATAAACGTACACGAACAACCATGCCCTGGACAAGGGAAACCTACCCAGGCGGGACTCGAACCCGCGACCCCTTGTTTGGCAGGCGAGGACGTTTCCCCGCCGCCACCGAGGCCGGCAACTTTTGTTTTCTGTACCTAACTCGGTTTAGAAACAAAAAATCACTGGTACCCCTTGGCTTCTCAGCCCCACATCTGTAAGTTATTGCTTTTGCCCATTTTTTATCCTGGGTTTTTAGGGTTAAATTGTACATTTCATGCTAAACCTAGATTGTTTGGGTTTTCAAGGCTACTTTTACGCCCCTTGAAGATCGCATATTGGTAGCATGTCACCCGCTGTAGACGCGCCTATGCCGGTAGGGTTTAGTATATGAATAAATTGTGTTAAACGTTCATCGTTCAAGGGGTGTAAGGAAATAATTGAATTGAGTGGGAAAGCACATTTTCCGCTTGAATTGATGCTTTCAGTGTCCGCGTTTTCGAGAGGGTACTTCAACACTAAGCAAAGTCTGGGGATCTCGTGTTTGGCGAAAGAAGGCCTGGGACAGAATTAGTTTGTTCTGGCGGCACTCCGCCATCCTTTAACTTAGTTAGAGGCATGCCATAGAGGATACAATTATTACTTAAAGCAACATTTTTGAATAAAAATAATTTTTTGCGTAATTTTACGTAACTTAGCGTGTTTTGCTTCGACGTGACATCATCTTGTTCATGAATATTGAAAAACTATGCATTTTTGTGTACTTCGAAAGTTATAGCTAGTCTCCTAGTGATGGATGGGTGCTACTGACGAGTATAATTCTATTTGGATACCGTTGGGGAAGAGGGATGTGCCTCATTCACTCGATTCAAAGACTGCTCAACGAAAGGATTACGTAGTTTACTTTACAGAAACCTTTGCTTTACGATAGCCCCGACTCTGCTAGTTTTCTACCGACGAAGTATTATTTTTTCAAATGATTGATTAATAATTCAGACATGATGACCTAATGAAGACAATCTTAAGGGGTCAATTAGATGGCAAGAACGGAAAAGTAAGGCATTGGATTTTACAGTCAATTAATGAAGTAATAACTCTAGTGCAGAATATTTTTGATGCAGCAAGTTCTAATAAAATTTCCAAGTTCTTTTCGCGTTCAAAATATTCGCTAATTTTCAGTCGATTCTTTGAATAAAAGATGGTAGCACTTCTCCACAATATTTTAATGCGTTTAAAATATTGAGGTAAAGTGCTACATCTTTCGTTTTATTTAAATATGTGGGAATTCCACAATATAACGCCTGAATCTGTTGAACCGATTCTTTGAATTTAATTTTAGGAATAAAAATATCATATCCCATTATGCCAAAAAGGTGTTCCATGGATAATCCCTGTGAGAGGTGGTTGTCAAGCCATCTTTAGGCCTCAAATGAGTTTTTGATGGAGGCATCATTAAATTGATTTTCAGTGGCGGACACTTATTAATTGAAATTCAGCGGGGGCTAGACAGTAATAGACATCGATGACCATCCTAAATCTCTAAAATAAATTCTAATCCTCTGAAATATCCTTAAATATTTTAAATAAATTTATAAGTGGCCCTTTATTTATTTTACATTTTTCCTTATTTGATCGAGTATTACAGTGTTAATAGAAAAGCTTTCCCTTTAGTGGAGTGGTCATGGTGGAAAAATCTTTCTAAGTCTCTCAACACCTTTTTCTGACTATTCTTTTAATGTGCACGGTCACATAATTGGAAAAGCGGGTTCCGTAGGGGTCCGCTATGATTACCTAATGACGAGGGGCAAAATGGTAGCGGCTCCGCTTCACAAGGCGCTTGGTACCCATATCAGTATTATTAAAAATGTCGTAATAAATTAGGCTTAATTTTATTTCTGAGAAGATTTAATCTAAAAAAATTTTTGGAGAAGAAACACCCCCCCTTGATGTGAATGAACCCCCAGATCCCCAGGTTCCCTCCCCATCTCAGCTAAATCCCTGTAAATGTCCATGCCTATGTGCACGATTGCTATTGCGAGGTCGAGGAAGAATGAAACAATGAATTTGACGAATAGGATATACAGTAAATTCCGGTTCTTTGGGCCGCCGGATATTCATGTAAGCCCCTTACTTATAACAAATATCTAAGAAAGACCTAATTAAGGAATTGTCTCGAGTTTTCTATGGTTATTTAGACAACAAGCAGTTCCAACGGGCCATTTATTGATTTTATTTGTATTAGAAGAAGATAGGCAATATATGAAAACTCTATGTACTGATCACGTCTTGATGAGTGGATATGTCCGAGTATACTAGTACTTTCTCCGTTTCCATGAAACAAATCCTGAGCATATTTCCTTTTTCATTTTCCTCTTTTACCGCTGTTAAAGCTGTGGAAACCAATTCAAATGCATGTAAAACTTTAACCTAACCTAGGTATATCGGATAAGTATTTAAAATTTTAGTAATTTATCACAATTATGTTAAAAGTACGAGGCCGGAATGCAGTGTAGGAAAAATGACGGCAATTGGGGAGAAAGAGAATGATGTAAATATTTGAAGGCAATGCAAAGAAGGTTTTGTAATACGGGATGGAAAAGTGGCCACGAAATGACAAAGGCTGCGATGTAGGAAAATCTCCCGACATAATTGTGCGAAAAATCCGTCACCGTGTCACCGTCACCGAAAAATTATCACCGTGGCTAGTCCCGGTATACTTAAATTCTCCCGACATAATACTAATATTCTCTAAAAAATAAGTAGCTATCTTCCCATTACGCTCATCTACTAAAGAATATTAAAAGAGAAACTCAAGCGTGAAGGCATTAATCGAATTAGGAAGAAATCAAATTAAATGTCTTCTTCCTCTTTTTACTTATCTGGGTCAAGCCAAGCCGTACCTCGTACGATGCCCTAAATGGTGAGATTAAATGATATTCTTGAAAGAGGTCAGGTTAGAAATTATATGTAACGGAGCAGCTGTATTGGATTTTTTTTACTGAAGGCTTCTTTAAAGATTAAGGTAATTGGACGATATTGAGCTGGTAGCACATCAGGGATTGGGAATTAAATTTTGTAGATAAAAAGGTGTGCGTTGTTACGACGGTACACGCTTTAATGAATGTAAATAGCTTCCATTTTATCATCTCATGGGCGGATTTAGGGGGGAGCAAGGGTGCACGTTCCCCAGACGCTTAAAAAATAGACATAGGTCTATTTTTAAGAATACGGCCCCGATATCATTACTTTCGTTTTTTTGTGTTACGGGGTATGGATATGAAGAATGCATTCTGTACAATTTTTCTACGTTGTTTTCCATCTCAAAGATGAGAAAACCGTTTGGGTTTCAGACCCATGTGACGACCGCCCCCCCACCCCCCCCCGAAAAAATCCTGGATCCACCCTTGAATGTCTTCTAGTCAAGCGAATAATTACGAATAGAAGATTTTCATATGATCACTATGGTCAAGCCTAATGCCGCCATTGTAATTAATTATGCTTTTATGCAAATGGTAAAGTGAACAAAAAATGAGTAAGAAATATAAATTGATCAATGAAACGATTTCGTGTTAGATAAATAATATTGTTTTCAGCGCGCATTGCAATTTTACCCATAGTGATCTACTGTTTCCAAATTTTGCTGGAACCTGGCCTAAGATAAATCCGTTCATATTTAATGAGCTGAAACGTGTATTAATTTAAAAAAATCTCTCCAAGGATAGTTAGAAGAAATGCCCATAGCCGAAGTCAGTATACAAAAATTAGAGCTAGGATGAATATCATTTGAGTATGTCTTAGAATAGACGATTAAGGTATCACATTAGATTTTTTAAATACAGAGAGCGCCCTTTAATACTATTGTCAAGGAGTTATTGCCAGTTACAGGGTTGTTCATGATAAAAATATTCTTCACTGTCCTAAAGGTTCCATCACTCTTCTTAGCGTCTTGAAAAAAGACAATGAACCTGAATAAATACGAACTGCATCATGTTATCTCTTTAAGTTCAATGACATACAGTTCTAAATATTTAATTCATTTATTCATAGAAAATAATGGGAATAGGGTGGTTTCCTATTATTTTTTTATTGCCTATATCGGAAGATTATTACTCCTGGAGTACGTATTTCACGCTTTTAGATTTTTAAATGACAACATCTATTTTTCGCGATTAAATGAAAAGTGAAAATTTTCAAGCGCGCGAAAACGCGACGCTTAAGTATAAATGCCGGGAAATATCTCCGTACGTCGTATTTCTGGTTCCCCCTCCCGCCCGGTGAGGTGACCTTGAGGCGAGGCTTAGCGCTGATACGTCGCAGGATGCTAGCGGATAGCTGAGTACCTTGCTGAATGGTAGCGCTTGGCTTAAAAAAGGTTTATTAATACCTTATCAAACGAAGAAAACTTTCCGACCTTTGCCAGTTTTAATAGGTGATTATTAAGACATGTTTCCCTGAGCTCTGTGCCTCATGCATGCATTGGTAACCTCAGACGATGTATAACTCCTATCCTCTCGTGTAGAAACTAGGTCCCTGTGACGTCATGCGGAGTGGAATCGCATGGGCGCCAATCTGGCCTTTTTCAAATGAGGATAAAATTTGACCCTTGCCATTCGTCTAAACCGGTATTTCAAAAACCAAATAATTTGTGTATTATGAATACACTAATGGTGGGTAACGAATCGCAATCAATGCCTTTCGTTTTCTTTGATGAAGGAAACTACCCTATTAGCGAGCGAGATGAAGAGACGCCAGTTGTTTAAATTCGAATCATGGTGGAAACAGTAAGTGGTGATACCATCGAAATTTGGAAAAATAGTTTAGGAAACAAATCTTATGAAGATAAATTTTTTTTCGTGTATTTTTGGTGGTAATTATGCGAACACCCTATGACGAGGATGGGTACGCGATTTGATTTCGCACACAGGGTCTTCAAATGGCACGAAGTACCGACATGCGGTCCAGTTTGTTTTGAAATGAAATAAAAATAGAATTCAGTGAAATCTTGTCTTTACTTACTCGAAAAATATTCGTATGATTAAAGTTTTTCCCCTTCCTATCAAACGTTGATCTCAAAATCAGTAAATATCACGGCAGTTGTTTATGCTCGTGAATTTAGCTAAATTCTTTATAAGGCTTATGTAAGTAACGCGTTCTCTCGATCACACTAGTATTGTTTGAGTTAGCTTTGAAAAGAGAGGGATTTCCTGAAAACATTTGCGATATTTTCTTGGATAATTTCCTTCACTACGTGTTCACTTTTGCGCAGTAACGTACATGATTTTAGAAAGTTAATTTTGATGGAAATTGATTTCGAAAACGAAAAAAGTATTTCCTTTCCATTAGTATATTTCTCCCGTAAATAATTATGCTAATTGCTTACACCTGAACTGAACGCACATTTTAACTAAATTTCTCACTGTGATGAATTTACAAATATTTGGTCTCGATATTCATTGAGTTTTTCATGGCACGGATTTCTCCCGAATGCTAATTATCTTCACGTTAATGGGTGTTCCCTCATCTCTCTTGGAGATCAATTGAGCCGAACCAAGGGGAGTGTTAATTTACACAACAAATTATAGTGTAACTAAGCCCTAGCTGAATAATATAAAACATATGAACATCTATAAGCACTTACCCTGTATTTTAAATCACTTTTACTTATACAATTGTTTCGCCGCATCGCCACTGAACTAAAGCAATTCCCGAATAATCGAGAGAACGCATTACTGCATTAATCTCTATGAAGAATTCAGCTAAATTCACGAGCATAAACAAACGATGAGATTTTTATTGATTGTGAGATCAACGCTTCAGAGGAAAGGGGAAATCCTACGAAACTCAAGGAATTAAATCAAATCTTTAACTAATGAAAGAAACACTTACACCTTTCTACGACTATACTTATTTTTCGTACGAAAATTTTGACGGTATCACAACTTGATATTTCCACCGTTTTTCAAAACATTTAACTTTTTTTAGAACAACTGGCCTCTTTATAACTCGTTGGTTAATCATCATTATTTTTCTATTAACCAATGGATTAAATGTTCAGAACTGAATTTCATTGAGCTCAAACAGATAATCCACTTTTCCGCAACAAAATTTGACGAAAAGACTCTCTCAACTACGGAACATAGTGATAAAAATGAAAAAAATAATATTTATTCTCACCAGGTTTAATAGCTTAGTCATCTTCACCCTCTCTTCTGACGACGATTGGAGACAATGAGTGACGGTCATCTTCGGCGACGTGTTTATATATACGCGCGTCTCACGGTGAATCTTCCCTGCGTAAAAGTGCGTCTCAGTACGCCCAGCCTCCGGGTTGAGCCTTCACGCGAAAAACGAAAGCCCCCTCCCGCTGACTTTGAAATGCCAATTCCGCTCGGGCGAAAATAAAGTTTCCACTCTTGCAAAAGCAGAGGAGCCGGAGAAAAACGGAATTCGTTTTAACAAACATGCCTTTGTGAGAGAACGTTCTACCGGTTCCATTTTTGCTTCCAGCGGGTGATTCAATCGTTTGGGCCATTCCCATTGCCTTAACCTTTCGTTCTTTTTACGCCCAGTGTTCTCCTGGGAACAATTTATCCAAACTTAATTAGATGGGGAAACTTTTACTGAACCACATAAATAAAAACTAGAACACGAACCGGGTTTCAGCGTCTTAGCGTATTAATCAGGTGGTTACCAATCCATGTACCGCAACTCCTTAAGGTGCGAGAGGTGAGAGGTAGGTGCGAGATTAGTAAATTGCGGAATTTTAAGATAAATGGTTCAAAATGGTGAGTTTTACGGCTTTCTGAGGGATATTTTATTAATCCTTACACTATTCTATTAGTAATATCAATCCAATTAAGTAAAATGGATTAAACATAATTTCTCAGAGCTCTGGCAGCGAGGGGGGTTTATCCCCCAAAACCCCCCTCGCTGCGCCACTGACCCACCCAACTTATAATTTGGGTATTTAAGGAGTTGTGGTATATGCATTGCTAACCACCTGATAATGACGCTAAGACGTTGACACCCGGGTCGTGTGTCTAGTTCTAGTTTTTTTTCATGTGGTTTGGTAAAAGTTTTTCTCGCCTAATAAAGTTTGTGATGGAATACCACTAAGTTTCCCAAGATCGTGTTTTATTTTTAAAATTTATCCAGTCATTCCCGCAATCAGTCGAACTGGAGTTTTAATCGAAATTTCCCGATGGTCTAGAGGCCAGAGGATACAATCGAGAGCACCATATTGACCATTTTCTGTACCCTCCTGATATTGTGTGCGGAATCAAATCGAGTATCCTTCATGATGACGGGGTGTGCGAATTCCACCGGACAACGCAATAGAAAAATTAATCTTTGCGCAATTTGTTTCCCAAATGATTTTTCGTACGCAAATCCAATGAATCATTGCCTACGCATTTTCACGATCAAAAAGCAACAATTAAAAAAATACCTTCACTGTCTGTCAGTGAAATAGACTTTTTGCGGACATTTCTTGAAAGTACCGAATTATTGTCGATACGGTGGTCTAAATTGCACCCTCTGGCCTCTGTAGACCATCAGGAAATTCCGATTGAATCAATGTAATCAATACTTCATTAAAAATACAACACTGGGAAGTTTCGCTCTTCAATAAAGTAATAAGCAACTGAAGAACGAAACTTCCTAGTGTTGTTTAAAAAGGTCATGCTTGAAAGCCGAGAGATTGGGAGTGGCTGACCGTGTGTGAGACATCACGGAGAGAAATGTATATTTTTAGCTAAATTTTTGCTATCACAATAAGACATAAGAGGCCTGCTGTTGCCATGTGCGGTGGTGATGACATGCAATTCTTTGGAGACAGCCGTAGAAACACGATTAAAACTAACTGTTCCAACTTAGCGAATGTATAGCTCAAACAATACTGCTTACGTTGCCAAAAGAACTATGTATAAATATATGATTTTTCCAGATTATTCTTACTCACAGTGAGGTTATAATTATCTTAGTTTCAGGTCAAGCATGGTGAATGGAAAAGTATTGAATCACCATTCATTCGGCTGAACGCAAAATAAGTGGAAGAACCCGGCCAGTTGTGCACTTGACTATCAATAACCATTATATATTGTACTTATTGTATTGTCATATATTATTGTATATTCTCTTGGAATAGCTTCATCAACCTTTTGTGTGGGAGAGGAAATTGAAGACTCGTGTGTTGCTTTAAGAAGCGTTATGTGTTCGCGTTTGATCTGATCAGGATACTGACTCTGTTCAGATCTGAAAATAATAAATAAGATATGACTTCTTATATCGGAAATCCTCTGAAATTACCAAGATAGTGAATATAATATCCATTAAAAATCACAGGACATGGCTCATCTCGTTTACTGTTAAAATTAGTTAGTCTTCAATGATATTTAGCTGAGGTATGCGAGATAATGGTTTAACGTACATTAAGACATGCGATGCATAGCACGCTTGCATCATGATGACTGATGCTAACAAAAAGTTTATAGTAATGGCAGACAGTGCCTGTAATTTTGAATAGTTGTTTTTTTATGTTGATTGTTAAATAAGATCATACCGGAGAGATTAGAGAACGAGGGTGGCTAATCTCTAGTCAAATCAGAGTAGGTAATACCAGATTAATTATGTAGCTTTAAATAGTATTAAAATGTTCATCAAATTAACTCCCTCCCTAATGGGCTGTTTTCCTTGTGTGGAATACAATATCTAGGATTTTACTCTTTCCTTCAAACTTTCGTGTTAGATAAACCGACCTAAAATGGAAACCAATTAATGGGTGTGCATCTTGAATATGCCTTTCGCGATCAACTGTCTTGACTCCCTGCAAATTTGTTTGGTTTTGTATCCAATAAATTGATGGCACTTCTGTATTTATCATCACGAATAATGCAATATATATATTGTGGTGTAAATAACTTTACTGCCAGTAAAATAATTGAATTTATGCGACTGAACGCTAAAGAAAAATAAGCCGATCAGAGGTGCTGTCGACCATTAGTAACTGTCATTATTTTTAGACGACGTGTATTATCATGTTTTGGAATTGCATATTAATATGTCAGAAAATGTTTTCAAAGTATTTTATGGTTCATTGCCAATGGTGTATTGAAACTCTAAAACCAGTTTTCCCCTATTTTCACATGTTAAGTATATTTTATTATTGATATTCCGGTATAGTCTTTATTATTTGAAATTAAAGGAATAAGAGCATTGTGGTGCTGAAATTATTGTAATTACGTGTCAAAGTAGCTGAGTAGATATTATTTGTTGAAAGAGAATTGAGGACTCAGCAGTAATGCAATCAATTCTTAAACTCCAGAAGAATCGGATCCCTCCGAAAACTCTCACGGGGCTCTTAATAATTACAAATGAGGATTAAATCCTCGACTCTAAGGGTAAAAAGTAAATTATTCAATAATATTGCTTAAGGCCATCATTTGCTCTTCCTAGAATGTGTCACACGATGTTTTCAAAGGTAGGACACTGAAAAATGTCTTAGGAAATGAAGAAATAAAAGTTTTATAGAATAATTAACTCAAAAATTCTAATGTTAAAAACTATTCCAAAGTAAACATAACAGCAATCATATCTACTTTGGTTCGTAAAAGACATTTTGAAAAATATCAGCACCGATGTAAAATATAGGCATAGAAGTCGACGTGGTTCGTAGTGCTAATGTTTAGTTTTAACAGCAATACTATGCAATTTGTCTATGTTTTTTAAAGGAAGACATTTATGATTATGGAAATTCTTCCCAGACGGCAAACAAAAGGTTTAATTGTCTCCTGGATTGTGTGGACGTCTGATGCACTTAATTTTTGTCGCACTCCATGGAATTGAGAATGGTTGACCACTGACTGCTTTTCTGCGAATTTCACTCGTATTTAAACACGTTTAAATTCAAGCGAAGATCCACATGCTCCCACCGTTTGGCCTCGGGGCTTTAAGCGATGACTTTCAAAAGACGAACAAGGTTTACGATTCGACGCGTTCCCGTTTTCGTCTTCCGCGAGTGACCTTGCGTATTTCCGCGTCCACGGTCTCTCGTACAACTGCCCTGGAGGGGATCCAAACCGCCAGGGAAGGCGTTCACCTCTTCATAACTAAAACAGCGACGAGGGAATGGATAGGCGACATCCCATATTAAGACGATGATATCAAAATGCCATCATCATATTAGTCATGAATCCGAAGATTAGTTTCACGACGTTTTCCTATCTATAGACCTTTTTATAATTACGTACTTCTTCTTTTGAGGCACGAGCAAATAACAGCAGCTGAGAAAGCTAGGATGTAGGCCTTCGAAATGTGGTGCTAAAGAAGAATGATAAGGATCAAATGGATCGATCGAGTTATTGATGAGGAAGACCTAAGGAGAGAGGAGAGAAGGAAGACTCAAGAATAAGAGGGCGGAACAACCTTAAGGCCGCTATACACGGCGAATGATTTCATTCGCATGATCATTCAGCATGATCATGCGCGTGATCATTCAGTGAAAATTAGAACATGTTCTATTTTGCTCGCATGATCCTGTGAATGATCACGTGATCATTCAACATGATCATTCGCAAGATCATTCACCGTGTATAGCGGTCTTTATATGCTACATCTTGAGACATGATAGCCTGATGAAGACAATCGTTGAGGGACAAGTGGAAGGTAAGAACGGAAAAGGATGATTGTATGGTATTTGGAGGAGGCGACCGACATCCGAGGTCATTTGCGCGATGAGGGAAGAGTATGGAAGGAAGGGTGAGAGTAACCCGGCGTCGGCATTAGTCAGCTCTTAACGAAAGGCGCCAAGGGGACCACAGCTTAACGTCCCATCCAACCCGTTGCAACGGACGGAGTGTCGCGCTTGAAATGTTCTCCACACAACATTCAAGCAGGGATCATTCACAGGTCTCACATCATATTCATGACTCTGAAAATTCTCTGCCACCACCGGGATTTGAACCCGAGCCCACCGGGTTCAAATCCCGGAGCCACACACCAACCTGATTCCCAAGGAAAAGGAAGACCTCGAACAAAATGGAACAGGTTCAGACAAATGTGAAAGAGAGGAAATAAGAAGGCGTGAAAATATAAGCTAATAAGAGAATAAGGTGGTTTCCTATTGTTTTATTTGCCTACATCGAAAGATTATTACTCCTGGAGTACATATTTCACGATTTTAAATTTTTAAATGACGATATCTATTTTTCGCGATTAAATGAAAAGTGAAAAATTTCAAACGCGACGGCCAAGTATGAATGCTGGGAAAAGCCCGTGTGACGTCATTCTGGTTCCAGTTGCCGCCCTTTGAGGCCACCTTGGTGCTAGACCATATAAGCGCCGATACGGTGCAGGCAGCAGAGTACTCAGCTAGCAGGGTTATTAATACCCTATCAAACGAAGGAAACTTTCCAACCCTGGGCAATTTTAATAGGTGATTATTAAGAGATGTTTCCCTGATCTCTGTGCCTCATGCATGCATTGGTAGTCTTAAGGCCGTTTTACACGGTACACGGAATTGCGCAGTCTGACGTACGTGTGAAGGCGCAATCAAAATTGCGTCGTGTAAAGCGGTGAATTGCTAGAACACATGCGAGAATGCGTGGATGCGAGACGGCAAAATAGCCCCTGTTCTAATTTCGTTCATGCATTCGCGCAATTCCACGCCATTTTAGAAATTAATGCAGCTCTAACCTGCGCAATTCCGTGTACCGTGTAAAACGGCCTTTAGACGATGTAAAACTCCTGACTACTCGTATATCATCTAGGTCCCTGTGGCGTCACGTGGAGTGGCATCACATGGGCGCCAATCTGGTTAGAATTGGGTGCCAAATGAGGTTAAAATTGACCATTGCCATTCATCTAAACTGGGATTTCTAAAACATGATAAATTGTATATTATGAATACACTTATGGTGGGTAACGAATCGCAAGGCGAAGGAAACTACCCCATTGAGTGGAGATCTTCGTCAAACCAATCTTAGGTTTTCTGACTAGTGGTGGTGATTTCTACTTTTAAATTGTTTATAAATTGTCCAATGTAACTAATTCCGGGCCGACGTTTGCCTTTCTTCCCTCCTGGTGCGTTGTGGTTGGCGGCGATTGCGGTCACTGCCAACTCAAGAGATTACCTAGGTCACGATTACCTGTCTCGTTGGGGGGGAGTCCTGTAAAGCTTTGAATCTCTTCAGCTTTTCTTCATTCATTAATACTTAAATTATCAATTCAATTCCAACCTATCGACCGGCAAAAATCACCAAAATACATGACGAAACTATGGCCACAAATCGCTGCCTTAGGGTTGATATATATGCTTATATGGCCAATCATTGGACGAAAATAGCGTCTCGAAGTGTTAATCACATTTGGAAATCCGAAGAAATTTCCGGTATCGTGATAATATTGCCTTGATAAATATTTTCCTGTTTCACATTGTAGTAAAAATTCATGACATCAGACCTTAGTAGCTATTTACGTAGATGCTATACCTCGCGTATAAATGCTGTCATCAATGGAGAAGAAGGCAAAGATTTCTTGCGACACCGCTATCGCTTTATCAGGTTTTCGCAGCTGATGTACAATACCTTTCTCAGCCATAAACTTCCTCATGAAGTCATCAAAGGCGAAAGTAGATTTGCTGCTAGTTAGATTTTAGAAGCCGGAAGAGGAAACATGTGTGATTAGTGACTGGGCCTTTATGGAGTCCCTTCGCGTAAAGCTTCGGATTCCGGTAGAGTGATGGTAATGTTTCAACGGTATCGTGATTAAATACAACTATAATTTACAGAGTCATTGCAAAGTTGTTTTTCTTTCATTAATCCCTCAACTTCCGTCTCTTTCCACTACGTGTACAATTATTTATGTTGATTTTCAACCAACAGCTCTGCATAAATTCAACCTATCCAATTTAATAAAATGATAAGGTGCGATGATGATTACAAAATGCATTAATCGTTTTTATCTCTGACAGAGTCGGAGGAATGTTTTAAAAGTCGAATTTTCTTTTTGCCATTTAATGGACATGGGCACAAACAGTGCATTTTAAACCTCGTTTATAATTCAAAAACTTGTAAAGATACTGTATAAAGCCAAACCTTATACTCACTACGCATGCGTGTGTGCTTGCACCTACGAGCAACTCTATTATCTGCAAGAATAGTCATTGTTTACTTTTTGCTTCGTTCGCACGTTTTGATTCTAGTGTCTCCTGACTTTGTCAGCAGTCTACAAAAGCTTTGCTTTCATAAAACTAAATTGGGTCACCTAGTTTCACACGACGCTAAGGCATATGCGGCCTATATTAGTAACAAAACATTGAACTAAACAATAGGACTTCGGTTGCGCGGAAGACCTTACCGCCTGGCAGAATTTCTTAATTGCCTGCTGAACTTTTTAATTTTCATGTAAAGAAATCAGCTCTTTGAGTAGCAGGAATAAATTAAATAGGATTTTAGTGAATTCTGAAATGCATAGGAATAGAATTAATCTGTATCATCAGTATAATATTACCCTTGTGCATTAATATAAATGCAATGGAATTAGTTCAGCGGAAAAAAGTACGCTCTTCCTCTATTTCTTCTACAAGTGATTTTAACTTTTTCTATCGTAATTTTTAATTCACTATTGATATTTTTCGTGAGAAATAAACATTAAAATATCGTTTCACTGAGAAAAAAATACTATGTACGATTCTACGAAACGTTGCAATACGACCACCTGGATTTGAGAAGTGGATCACTTTTTATCAAAAATATATACCACTCGAAATCTGTTACAGTGATAATTATGACTATCCTCGTTGACAATGAAAGATAGCCTTCATTACAGTAATATGCATATTGTTAAATAATTACAAGATGTATTAAAAATAAATAAAAAATGTTGCTATTTATTAGTTTTTTACCGTAAAAACATTCAATTCATGTATAATAATGATAAAATCGTCACAATTATCATGCCATGAAAACATTGCCTACAGCAGTCAGCTGATGACACGCCGCAAAAGATTTTCAAATGCGCGCGTGAAGAAGTTGTTTATCAAGCAGTTCACCAACGTTGCTCTAGGCGGCATTGTCTTCGGTGCCCTGTTTAACAGCGAATAGCAAGTCTGTTATCAACTAAGGAACATATCCGAGGATGAGGCATAAACATCTACTACCTACTACTGTGATTATATTAATTTATCCGTTGTTACGGTTTGGAAATGTTTGATGCACAGATAAGAAGGTACTTTTACTCCATTAAGGTCATAACTGTCTGATGAAACAAATATTTACCGTTGTCATTAAAAACTGCCTGACAAGTAGAGTATGACGAGATCGGTCAGCAATCGGAATTTCTTGAAATTCCTGGGGATAATTTTCTCCTACATGTAGCATTATGAATTGTGCCTATGATTAATAACAACTTGTTGATTTCTCGTAGTGTTGTATCATTTTTCAGATGGATAACAGTGCGGACCAAGGATCCCAAATAGATTACGATTTAAAGTTTCAAGAGGATCTCGAAAAAGCCAGAGCATTAAGCCTAGAAAGTTTAGCCTTAGAGAAATTTCGTCTCCAAAAACTAGAACGGCTGAGTGGAAAGGAGAGAAATGCATCAATTGGTGAGAACATTTCCCGTTGTTGTGAATTCAGTTCAATGAATTTGTGAAAATTGCATCTTATGTGCAGTGTTATGACGATTCTCGCTGATGTCGTGCGTCAATTACAAATTGGTATACCAATTTCTGTGTATGGTTTTCTCAGATTGAAATACATGCCAGTGCAATTTGAATAACTTAGCCATGACATCATCAAGCAATGTTTAACTTGAAGCCTATATTGACTATCCAAATGGCTGTGGCTGTTGTTCACAATTGTCACATCAATATGGTCAAAAGAAACTCTTGTATATGAGTATAAAATCAGGGCTATTTGTGTGTCATTTTTATTCGACTTAATGCTCATTCATCTGCTTTGGTACCTAGTTCATTGGAGTTTTAAATTATTGGCCTGAAAGCTGACACATTTCTGGTAAATATATTGTGTATTCCCCGTAGAATTGTCTGTGATAGCGAATTAGTCTAATAGTTGTCATTTTCCTGGTGAGAAGAATGGCCACTGTAACTTCATTTAATGGCTTGTCGCATTTTATTACTTGGTTGCCACTTGAGAGCTTCAAAGTGAAATGTGTTTTATCCTTCTGTAACAGTTAACGGTGAGAAGGAAAACTTTTTATCTGTTTGGGCATTTTAACCCAATAGTACAATATCATTCCTCTGTCCTCATTTGTTCTGTATTTATGTCACCCCATTACTCGTTGATCTGCTCTTCACTCCAAAATTAATGCTAATTCATACTTGTTCTAAAATGAGAACATATCTCCCATTCTTTGATTTTCATGCATTTGGCAGAGTGCATTACTTTTTTACACCCACCAGTGTTTAGTCGAATCTCACAAATTGGAGTTAATTAAGCTCTTAAACAGTATTTTAAATTTTATAAAAGTTCAAATTTTTCTTTAGAGATTTAAAGTACTTTGTGAGTTCTAGTGTCATTAAGTAAGTGAAATGGCTTTTTTTTTCAGCCCCCGTTGTCGAGGAGAGCGAGAATGAAAGTGCTTCTAGTCAGAAAGATGCTCCTGGCCTGCAGCTCAAAGCAAGACCTCGCCCGGGTTCCTTCAATTCTGGGGTGCCTCGCACAACTCAAATTATAGCACCACCTCCAGCTACACCCCGTAGGAACAGTGCATCTGCTGCTTTAACCTCGAGGACCAGCAATGCAGCCTGCCACGACCTTATATCGTTTAATAGTCCATCTCCTCCCGAACGGCTGACCAAGGGCAGGAAAACCTATGATGAGTTGACTGAGGCTCTGTCCTCTCAGGTAAGTCGTTTCTTCTAGTTGCTATCCTAGTTTTCAACATTTCATCCATTCAAAGTAGTGGTGTGTGGTGTTCTGTGGTTATTATTATTATCATTATTATTTATTTATATATATTATTGTGAGGCAACAAAATCTTTCTCTCTTCAGTAGAGGGCCTATCAATATGAGTTTTAAAATTTATAATAAATTACCTAAATCAATCAAAGACAAAATCAGACCTGGCCTTTTTAAAGTAAAATTTAAAAAATATCTTTTAGATCATTGCTACTATTCAATTGATGAATTCTTAAAGGATGCCTCGCTATTAATGTAATATATATAGGTATGTATTATAATATATTGTGAGTTTCTTTGTACTTTTGATTTGTTTTTATATTTTCCTGACGGGTCCTATATGTGTATATTCATATCTTTTCTGTGACCAATAAAATATTATTATTATTTTCTCATCTTTTAATTTAGAACAATTGTTGTACGAAAAAAATGAAAATACCAGAGTCTGTTGGTCACTTTATTTTTGTTGCTACCTTATTTCTATTGGGTAAAAATTTAAACAATGTTTCAACCCTCAGAATTTTAATAATGCAAATAGAATCAATGCAAAGGCTTCATATTCAGATGCCTAAGAGTATATGTATTCTAGTGACACAATTCAAATTCTATTGATAGAAAAAATTATGAATTTATTTCCACTTACATAAGTTTATGCTCAAGTAACTGCTACTATTTCCTTGTTATCGACTCAGTCATTTTACTATCAGAAGATTCATGTTGAAAGCATTGTTTTATTGGAATTATAAACAAAATTTTTATCATCAATATGGGTTTTTCAAAACATGTGTTAAACATAATTTTGCTAGAAAAAGGAATCAGGAGAATTTTGGGAAAATTAAGGCAACTGCCTAATATATTTATGGCAAAAGAGATGAATCATTAGATGGGGTAGTGATAAATTCTTCTGCAAAAATGCAGTTAATATCATATTCCATTTACTCCTGGTTACATGATACATTAATTACATACCTTACGAGATAGTGCCTGAATGCATGAATGGCTTTAGTAGACCTGAAGGAAACATGTTCAAATGCATGATCCAAATTGAAATAGGCTCTAATTTTTACTTTTGCATTTGCACTATTTGGGTGGTAACACGCTACATTTTCATGTTCATTCATATTTATTTTTTGATATACCATTTAGCTAGGCCTTCAGAGAATAGTATTGTAATCATGATTGACATCTTAAGAGCCTTTTATTTTTTAAGAATAACTGAATCGTTCAGACATGGCAACTTGCTGCTATTAGGTCTGGATATTGAATGCATTATTTACTGCAGATTTTATTAGTTTACCCTAAATTCCTTAGAACAACGTGCAGGTTAACCTTTATCTTTTTTCCACATGTCTGCTAAATTTAAAGAATTAGGTATACTCCTTTGTTATGCCTTGGAGTACCTACAGAACCTTGAATACTCTAAATCATTTTCTTGGAACAATTGAAATTTGTATTTTTTCATTTAGACACAGGAAAATTCAAAGCAATTATGCACGCTAATGTATTAATATATTTCTCTTTTCACTCATTCACCTTATGCTCAATGCACATGAAATAACTTCCCATTATCTTCTTACTACTTGATCTACTTGAGAATTTAGAGTAAATATTCATCATTATTGTGGGTAAACTCTTCTCGGGATTCCCACTGGTTTAATTTTTCCATAATGGCCAACGTTTCAAGCTCTGACTTGGGGCTCTTCCTCAGGGCTGAATATATGTAGCAACAAACAGCCATCTCAACATTGGCCATTATGGAAAAATTAACTCGGTGGAAATCCCGTGAAGAGTTTACCCACATCATTTGCTGGAAAGGCATCAAATCATATTTCATTTGTCATTACTGGTAGTAAAGGGAAATGGGCTTTGTGAATGTGACTATATGAATTAGTGAGTGTCCTCCATTGCTAATAAACCATATGCTTTTCATACTTTAATTGTAATCAATTTGTAATTTTCTCTATCTCTTATTCCCTTTCAGTCTGATGTCAGCGCATCAGCTGTGGTGACAAATTTGTTTCCAGAGTCCAATAACGTCCCATCATCAGATGCTCCTCTTGCTACCGAAATTCCAGCTTCCACAATTCCGTTCACTACCTCCTTCCCGCAGCAAAACCAATTATCCCTTCAAAAGTTGTATCCCCACCTCCCAACGGCACTGCAGAATTTTGACAACCACATTGGCTGGAATCCTGGGCTAACAGCTCCGAGCATTTATCCTCAACTACCCATCCCAACACCCTTACCCAGCGGTGCCTCCTTTCCCCGGCACAGTGGTGGCGCTCCAAGACCCCTGGCCATAATGAGCCCTCAGGATACCAACTTGGACGTGCTTAGGTTCATGGGGAAGATTGACAATAACAACTTAATCGACCTCACCCCGTACAGAAGCTCTGAGAATGGATCCCCACGTAATCGAAGAGAGTCAACGGCCTCGATTCGCACAAGTCTCCTGGAGACTTTTGATCCTTTGTTGCTCAAGGCTGCCAATGAATCCTTGAAGAATGCCTCCAAGGATGGCAATATTTCAGATGAGTGTGGTGATACTGTCAGTGCACAACAGGAGAATGTGGGGAGTGGACAAAGAAGTGTGGAAAGTGATACAAGTGTGCAGGGTGATGGAGGGTGTAGTAGTAGTAGTGTTTCTCAGTCAAATCGAAGGGGGTTCAGGGAATCCTCTGTTGATCGAATGGATGACCTCCGCTCCGAGGGTTCCAGCATTTATGACATCCACGATACGTTTGATTTCATCAATGCCCTCCCGTCTCAGTGTGCTGTGCCACCAGGAGAATCACCGTATGCGACGGTTGTGAAGGAATCGCCGAGAAAAAGCGTAGTGGAATTTGCTGAGAGAGAGAGTATTTATTCTCAGCCTCCTCCCTTACCCCCTCGGTCCATAAAGAAAGATGAGGAGAAAAGGAAATCTACCTACTCAAGAAGGGTGAGTATTCACTTTTTTCAATCTTAATCATTATGAGCTTGCTATCTATGTTTAGCTGGCCCAATTTAGTGTCATAAAAATATCATGGCAGTAAAGATGTCACTTTAATTGTTGGACTATGGTTGCAGTAAGGAGACTGGTTTCAGAGTTCTGAAAATTTTATCTAAACACAGGGTTACATTAGTATACCAGAATATTTATAACAGTGTGAAATTGACATAATCTTGTAAAATTGTAGAATCGAGTGTTTTATTTCAATTATGTGCTTAGGTTAATTTCATTGTAGTTGTAATATGAATTTATGGTTTTAATGGTGTCTTCCAGTTATCTCATTCACGTAGGCCAGAATGTCAAGGATAAGCTTTTGGGAAAGATCACCTCTTTCATGTCTCATGGGATCCTCAGAGCTAAGCATTCCTACATTAGGTCAAACTTTCAGTCCATGGGGCGGATTTTTTCTCAGTAGATTTTAAAATTTTTCGTTTTGAGTTTGAGGGCTAATTTTTCTGGTCTTCTATTTGGAAATCCATTCTCAATCAATTAAAGGCTATTCACCTGAAATAGTGCTATGTATATATGGCGCAAGCGGATAGGAGAGCAGAATGGAGAACTGCGTCAAACTAATCTTTGAATTGTTGACTTACGATGATGATTATTTATCCTCTTTGATATCACCATCACCTTCCTCCTTGTATCTCTACTCCGATGCCCATCTGGTTGGTGGCTCACACAACACCAGTCTACTAGTCACAGTGTCTCACATACTATGTCTACTAGTCGTACCTCTTTTTTAATATTTTTTAAATGAGGTAAAATGAATGTCAATTCAACCTTTGACATCTTTCTTTCAGAAAAAGACCAAAAGTAGACTGTATGAGAATATCCAGGTTGTGAAACTCAAGTGTGCACACCATGACTGTGACTTGAAAGCGTTCCAGGCGATGGTGAAGAAACTCAGAGGTGATGTATTTCATTTTGCCTTATCCATGTTATTTTTCACTGATTTGAGTTGCTCTGTGTCTTAATGTTGCATAATTCTTTTTTCAGGGGAATTTTTGTACTCTGATACGTGCACTAATGTTGGTTTGGTTATCAGTCCTACCCTTGAGAGTACGTACACAGAAGGGACTAGCATTAAGCTGATTGTTCGAGTTAAGGAATTTTGTGGTCCAATCACATTCACCTGTGATGGTGAGTATTGTAATATATAAAATTCAAATTTTATTTTTTTAGGTGGTGGCACTTGGAAATTTACGTTTCGTTTCCTTACAAAATAATTTTCATTAACTTTCCTGGGCCAAGTTGTGATTTTTTTAAAAGTCTGCATTCAGTCATTTTACAGCCCATTTAATCCATTTTTGGGGTCAAGTCATTTGGGGTTGAGTAAAGTTTTAACTATCAGAAAGTCACTCTTTAATCTTTATAAACCATCTATGTATATTAAGGTGTATAAAGGTTTTACCTGGTCTTGAACCAAGGTATCATAGCCAAACTTCCTACTTGTTTGTGGGGGTCTCATTTTTTGATAAAAATTTCTGCTTGGGTGAACCTCTATCTCCTCCTTGCTAGAGATTTGAGTCCAAGCTCACAAAATGGGAAGCCAATGCTACTCTCAAATTCTTATCTGTCACCGGACCTAAAAAATTCTTATGCATATTAAAGTTCCCTTTTTATCTAATATATGAAACCTTCTCTCCCTTTTGTGGGCATATCGGCTTGTTATATCAACTATAAAGCCAAACACAGTCATAAAATTCATTGCCTTTATTTATTTGAATGATTATGAATTTGAATGGAATCAATGGTGTGAGGCAAGATGTTATTATTTTGTAGTTTTGGTGTCTTTTTAAGTACAAAGCTTATATTTACAATTTTTTTGCAGTGACATCCACTGTGGAGCATGTTATCCTACACATTGTCTGTGAGATTGAGGGCAGGATGGGTTCATCTGTGAGCTTGGCAGAGGCTACAGCAGATGATTTTGTGCTGAAAGTCCTCGGTCGTGCTGAGTATTTAAGCTCACATTCTTGCCTCGCAGACTATGAGTATGTACACCAGTGTATTAAGTTGGAAAAGGATGTTGAGTTGTCTCTGGTGCCTTTGGAAATGCTGAAGCGACCCCTTGCACGCACAGTAAGTCTCGATCAAACTAACATCGCAAGCTATTTCTGTAGCAGTGGAAATATTTTCATGGTTTCTAGAAATTAAGCGAGTTACATAATGCCTTTGTATTTCATGCCAAATATTAATCAAATATGTATGTACAGATATCTTTTCAATTTGCTCTGTACTTTCAATAGGTGTCAGAAAAAAGGTAATTTTGTCAATATGTTTGGTAGTATTTGAAGCTCATAAAATTAATGACTGACCTCCTGTATTGGCGATATATTTTCTCAGTTGAAAATTACTTCTTGACCCCAAAAATGGATGAAAAGGACTGTAATCCAATAAAGAGTAGGAGAGGGAGAACGTCCACTTGTCATTCCTATCTTTTGTCAAGCATGTTTTCCTCTCCCCCGATGATATGGCTTTCAGCCTTGCTCACTGGTCACACGCACCTTTACTGTCCTGACATCTGACTCTCCCATCGCCGAGAACCAGGGTCACTCCCTCACTCACGACTCCTCTCAATAGAGGGAGTTTATTTTTTGTAGGCCAACACCTAGTGGCCTCTTTTGCAATTTCTACTGAACACCTCTAAGGATAGACGTGTTTGCAGTGTGTGCTATTTACAAGGGGCACTAAAGTAGCTTTGAAATCTCAAAAAATCTATTGTATTAAATGTGAACTTGTGAACTTTAATCGTAAAATGCAAGATAAAAAATCATCTTGATTTTTTTGTGGCAAATTGAGTTGCAGAAAATAACTGGGGAAGATAATACAATCCTTTTTATTATTCGATTTCAAGTTTTGCCCTCATTTCTTGTTGGAGCGTTTGTATTTGGTAATTGGAAAAGAATATTGGTGCCCCATTCATTGAGCTTTGTAAAACTTTAAATGCCTTGATTGTGGATGGCACATACATGTTACATTGTAGATATGTAGTATGTAAGTCCTTGTTATTGGGCAATATTTGATTTTATTTATTTAATTTTAAGTATGGATTTTTTTATAGTAGTCAAAGGTCTCACATCTATAAATTTTAGTTTTGAACTTCAGTCATTTCATGGTGATTCCTCTGCTGGCACTTAAATCCTGATTAAGTTATAACATTGATGATATTATTTCTATTTATTAGTTTAATTATACTGTATGTGTATGAGCTGATGTTTATTGGAAGAGATTTATTTTCATGTTTATTCCTAGTCATATGTTACTTACCAAAGGTTTATCACCATTTTTCCTTTATTTTCTGGGAAAATGTGTACAAAATTCTTTGTTCCTTCAGTGATTGCTAATTGCCTGAAGACTGGTGTTTAGGAATTCTTTTATTCAAAATCATTTAAAAATTCCTGTGAACAACCCTCTCATTTTGCATCTAATTATGTGGAAATAACTTTGTTTGTGTTTTATTTGCCCTTGAATGTTGAAATACCCTATCCATTTTATCTAACAATTTTTTATGAAATATATTTGGTATCTTTATGTCAACACTCTTGGTAGATATTCTAAGCACTTAATTATTTTGTATTTCAGTTACAAGATGATAAGAGAGGTAGCCTATTAACCTTGGATGATCTTCTTCCCAATGAACCTGTGAACCCCATATCACATGATACTCTTCTTATTCTTCTTGGTATGTTCATAGAGCCTCGAGTTTTTTTTCTGTAATATTGCACTATTTTAAACCAGTTATTTGGATAAATGGAAGCATTCAAATGTTCTCCTTAGTCTGATCTGAATTTTTTTTTACTGTAGAGTACATATACCTATTATTTTTGAGCTTTTTCATGCGTCTGATTTCATTTTGCTTTTTGTTTTGATGCATCGGTATTTTTCTGTGACAGTGATGAAGTTGAATACTAAATTTTACATTGACAATGAAACGGTTTAATTTACCGTATTTGTCTGAATATAGTCCCCCCTTTTTTTCCCAAAAATGCGAATGGTAATTTTAAGGAGGGGACTATATTCAGACGCATTTTTATAATTTTTCCCGAAACTGAAGCCTTGAAATTAGGGGGGGGGGACTTTATTCAGAGGGGGACTATATTCTGAGAAATACGGTATATTTATGGAATTTCATTGCATGAAAATTTGTAAGCCAAAAAAGGCATGGTAGAATTAAACTGGCTCTGTTTACAATAGCCGCAAAAATGACTTCAGGACTGATTTTAGAAAATGTATTGCATTGTCTTTCAAACTATTTCATTTATTCTCTTCCTCTGCTTCAGAAATGTGACTCATCTCCAAGTTTTAGGTCAAAATGTCACAGAATGCACAAGTGAATCCTCATCTTGTGCTATAGTGATCAGCTTTCAATAAGTATGTGCAGGAGTCTTCACTCAAATCCAATGACCTGCATTGGAAGGCTTTCACCTCATTTTGAAAATTTTTAGTGCATAAAAGATTTTAAAATAGCACTACTAGAAATGAGGAAAGATAGAATTAAGTAGAAAATATGAGCTTACAAGAGTACTATCAGGGTATTGAATGCTCTCTTTTATGATACAATTGCTCTTAAACTTTCCATGGGGCAACACAAGGTAAAACTGTGCATACAGTGAGTCCTCGTTTAACGTCACCTACCGTTCCTGAAAAATGTGACGATAAACGAAATGACGTTAATCGAAGCATAATATCCCATAAAAACAATGTAAAAATTGAATATCGGTTCCTAGACCTCACAATTCCTATGCGAAAAAATTTTGGCGTATCATATCTGGGGCATTTTTTACGATGGGAATGCCAAACTATGGCATAAATACGAGTTCCTGTCGTCATCGACGACAATAGCAGCAGTGACGTAAATCCTTCTCCATTTTTGTATCTTCCCGCATTTGCTTTTCGGCTTCGCTATAGTGCGGTCCAATGAATGCTACCAGATGCTGCAGACCGGGGATCCGGTGCTCAGGTCCATAGGCCCTACCCTCGCTACGAGAATTTCTTTTCGGACCGGTGGGAAATCAAAATGGCGGAAATGAGCGAGGGCGGGCAAACTGGGATTATGAAATCAAAGAGATGGTTTTAATTGCGAATTGAGGCGGGCGGGCGTTGCCTGGGCATCATCATCGCTGAAACATCGTCGCAGTAACAGGAACCAAAATTATTGTGAACATTGTTCTCTTGGACATTGTCTTGGAAATGTCTCTGATGCTAAAATTTGCCAAAACCGTAATTGCAATTAGCAATATACACACCGTTTTACACTTTGAATAGACTGACCGTATTACCGCCCACAAAACAAGCAACCTTTAACGCCTGCCACTTCGCCTTTTTTCTCGCGCGAAATTTAAAATACGTGACGTTATTGCGAAGCGAAGGGACGATAAACGAAACACGGTCGTAAAATTTTCGTGACGTTATCGCAAAATGACGTTAAACGGGGTGACGTAGAACGAGGACTCACTGTATATCTATCATGTTCCCTATCATTGTCAATCTAGAAATGGCTGACATGAGCTTTGCAATTTAAAAAATAATAATATTATCATCCTGTATCGATGATTTTATACTATTGAAAAAGATAAGGAACACATTGAGCTTGCAGCTGAAGCTATATAACAGGGCAAGTGATCCGAAAAATCTGTACAATGGGATTGATGCTGTTTACTCGAGAGAGATTGAAGAGAAAGCTGATTTATTTTAAAGAAAAACCGAAAGAGGGTGATTTCCATGTCAGGGAAAATGTGCAGGATCATATCCTGATGGTAGTGCAAACGTTGCACTTCTTACTGCACCTGTTGTGAAAATTATGTTACCAAAATTAATTATTGATATAATTTAATACCGAGTAATACTGCATTTTTATTTTCTTTCCTGTTGTATTTCAAGTTGTAAATTCTGCTTTTAACTGTGACATGATTGATAATGTTAACGTATAAACTAAACATCCTAATGAATTGTATTCTTTGCATTGTTTCAGAAACACTGGAGAGTGAAATGGAGAAAGTTATGTGTGCTGCCCTCCAGAGCTGTTCAAGTTCTGCAATGTCAAGTAGTAAAGTGCCTATTCAATTAAATGGTGTTATTCAATCTGTGAAAGCAGTCACTGCCCTCTTAGGTTCGGTAGAAACTCTAGAAATATCTGATGCTCTGGCGGAATTAGGTGATGTCTGCACGAAGCTATCACAATCCCCAGGACCTCTGGTGAGTTGTATGTTTGTTTTCGTGTTTAGTAAAACCAAATCATGTTTTTACAAAAATATGAAAAATAATTACTGTTGTGAAGGAAATGAAATGACATGTGTAATGAGTTGGCTTTTTTTATGCATGTACATACATACACAGTTGATATCTGCATCCATATCAGCACACCCTTATTATGAACTTGCATGCAATCAAATGCTCATATTTCTTGTCCCAGTAAATTTTTTTGACAGGTCTCACTTCCTCTACGTTAAAATTAAGAATTAAGTTTCATTTGCAATGATATGATTCATCAGATTGACTTGCGAACTAGTCACTTACATGATTATGGATTTTCTTGTCATTTAGGAGCAAATCAAACCCCAGCGTGATACAGCATGGCCTGAAATACTGGCAGAAGAAGGAGATTATTCCATTGTAACTTTGAGAACACGTGATCCAAATTCTGACTCGAGTCGATATTCACATGAAGAAAGTTTGCCAGAGGCAGTAGCCAATAAACTAGATTCAATCAGGGAAGCTGTCAATGCTCTCATTGAGACTTATTGCCATGCTTTCAGAGTGAATTTTCAGTTGAAGTCAAAATCAGATTTGCCCACAGGTAAGTCTGTTACTTTTCCTATGCATGTTCCTTGTTATAATTGAATATCTGATTTTAGTGTGTGGATGATGAATAGAGAGTGGATAAGAAGTCTTGACTTTTTGTAGAAGTGGGAAAATTTTTATTTTAAGTTACAAATCTCTACCATTTTCATTTAATAAAACATTTTTCCGTGATCATGCATAATCAAGAATATGTCATTCAAAAATTAAAATCCTTAGGCTGCGTTAAAATTTCCATACTGAGGTGATGTATAAATAGTTGAAGAACCATAATTCCTACAAAAATGCATGGTTTTATTCCATTTTGATTTTGAAAATGCATTAAGTCTCAATAAAATTCTCCCTGTTTTATCTCAAATGAAATAATATGCATATCATACCAATTTTTGAAGCTTGAAGCATATTATGTAGAATTTCATTTGTCGAAATTCAACTAGGTTCAAGAAGGAACCATTTATTACAACTGTATTTACATTCCCCAGCCTCTGTGGTGGCAGGTTAAATCCTTGCCTTCCAAACAAGAGGTCTCTGGTTCGAGTCCTGCCTGGATAGATTGCCCCTACCCAGGGCATAGTTGTTCATGCACGTATAATTGTTAAATTTGTTGAAAACCCTGATGTAAAAGGCCAATATGTGCTGTTTATGGTGGTATGCGAATAAATGAATTTATTCATTGGCAGGTGGTAATAAACATGTTTCTATAATAATGTTTTACTTTTCTTGCAGTGACAAAGTCAGTGGTGGAAATCACTAGTCCACTTAGAGTTCGTGTTGAAGCTCTTCATAGACTAATGCAGTCGTGGGCATACGATGATTATTATATAATATGTCAGGTTTACCATGGCACAAGGCCAGTGATGAGTTGCAGACCGACCAGTCCTGTTTCACAATCAATGTCCTTTTATGAACGGATAGTTTTTGACTGTTGGTGAGTAGAATTTCTGTATTCACATGATACATTTAAATTTATGTATTCAGTCAATTCAGGCTCTGTTATCCATATTATCTGCACTGAATGAATATGCAATTTTAAACTATCTGTACCAAGAATATCACGGTTTAAGAGTCCCATCTGACGGATGAAGTGTTGAGCTTGAAGTACCCTCCACGCAATACTCAGGCAGGGATTGGGAAACCTCTGAAAAATTTTCTGCTGCCATGGGTGGTTTGAAACGGATTCCTCTACTAACATTTTTTATATTTTACGGTGCACAACAGTACCAATTGATTTTTAATTGACCCATTGGTTTCGAAGTTAGCAGAGATTTGCATTGTTTACAACAAATCAATCAATTTTTGTGGTATAAACAATTTGTTTTCTGCAAACTGTTAATACTAGATCTGGCTTTATTTTATCAAAATTGCAAGTTACTGGAACTAAAACTATGGGAATACCAAGCGCTCAAAGTTGGGAAACTTGATTTTACGCGGAAAAAATTGGCACATGTTTGATAAAAAATTAAGTACAGGAATTACAATGGACCTGATGAGTTCTAAAGTATATAATCCAATTTTAAAATAAATTCTCTTTTGTATACTTTTTGTTGCATCGAAATTGATTGCTTTGTTTAGACACTGGAGCTCCTCAAACTCTTCTTGTTTTTTTTTTACAGACAGTAAGCCAATGCTCTAGCCACTGCACCTACCTGTTCCCCTAATGTTTTCTGCTATTATTGAGGGTATTTGTGTGCACCCAGTTGACCCTTCAGCGTAGCCAATGTTTGAAAGTGCTTTTACACTGACACCATCTTGCAAAATATTTGTCCCGAAACCAGTCTGAGGGCTAAGTTCATTGTTCACAGCATATTTTTGGATTGGTTCTGATAGATTGAATTTTTTTCTGGGACACGGAAAAAAGTTCTTTTTTTCATGTGTTCTATTACAGAAAGTTCTTAATCAATAAATTGCTCTCTTACTCAAATTTTATATCAGTACATTGTCTTTAAATTCATTTAATGTGATGGCAAATTATTTCCTTGTGACAGTACTCACACTACTTAGTCTAGCTTGAATTTTAGCTGTACATAACTTTATTAAATGGAAAAGCTTGTCGGCAATTTTCTCAAGAATCTCTGCTGTTTCCTGAAATCACTATGAAAGCCCAGTGTACAGCCAAAAGGGCTGTTTATTCAATGCTGCTGTGAAATAAATTGATTCAATATTCAATGGATGTTGGCAATGTAAATATAGTGTTTTATTCTCTGAACTGTTTTTAGAAGAAAATGCTATGGGAATTAATTTGAGCTAATTGGCTTGAACAGTAGGTACTGTCAATAGTGTTACTTCTAATGTGTGGCATTGATGACAGCTGGTGGTAAAATATGGATAGCCAATTACCATGGGTACTCGATCACTCATGCAGGCATAGGTTTAGAGCTTCATGGGGCTGATAAATACCATAAGACCTAATGCTATTAAAATCATCATACAGGTTGATTTGAATGAATTTTTATGCCGTTTTTCATGTTTTATCTTTGGATATATTTTTGTTTTTTTTACTAGGCTGGAGATAGAAGATCTGAAACTGTGCTTACTGCCTCGTGAATCACGTCTGGTGCTTACTTTGTACGGTAGAACATGGTTACCTGTGGAAGAAAGTGGAAATTCTAATGGTGATGCAGAAGCATCTGCAAGGGGTTTCAACACCACTGAATTAGGCTGGGTTGCTCTTCAATTATTCAACTATGATGGGTTAGTAGCATGTTAACTGCATGTTTTCTCTCTCTGTGCTTCAACCTGAAGGTTAGTTTGGTAGGTCATGGTAGAGCTTGCCCTGCTTTAAGCTACAGGTATGTGAATTTCAGCCATGGACAAGTTCACCTGTCACTTGGAGGATTTGATCTCAGGGTGGCCAAAGACTTCACCCTGGAGTTGAACATGGGATCCTTCCATTAAAAGACCAGAGCTCAATCTGAAAGGCTACCACCCTTCGGATTGCATGTTCATTGTTTGACAATTTTATGACTAATTTAGGAATGCTGGAACTAGCCACGTGATATTTTTACGGAGTCACCTGCAATGCACAATTTGTGCGAAAAATCCACAGAGAAAAAAGTCATTTGCCACTGACAAAAATATCATCAAATGGGACCTCGGTAGCTTAACTGGAAATGGGGGATCTGGGGCGGAATTCTGTACACCGTACCGACGATTGTCGGTGTCGGTAAGCCGGTCCTACCGATAAGTCTCGGTACGAGCGATTCAGGTGACACGTTTTACCGACGATTGTCGTTATCCCACCGACAGTTGTCGGTAAACCCGTCGGTATGTACCGACGATCTCAAAATGCTCGGTAGGACCTACCGACAAATTTTTAGCAACATGGCGGACTTTTGTTTACACTTTTCGGCCTAAGCTGACGATTTTAAATCATAATCTACGACGCTAGATCCGTGGAAGCGCTCTAATTGTATGTTATTTGTAATAAAAATTATTGATTAAACGCTTGAAACGTAAAATGTACATAGTGGGAGCAGTATTTAACTTTGCCAATGTTACACATATATTACATTATGCGTTCCAATAGCGTAAGGTATTTTACATTATAAATATTCCGTAATTTTAAGTATGTAACGTATTGCTTTGCTTTTAAATTACTCACAACAAGACACGATAGGTATCTATTGTTGATTCGTAAAGTTTGGATCCGAAATTAATTTATATTTTCAATAAAAACGAATGCCTATTGAGTATAGATGCACTTTCAATGAAATATATACGTGGACATTTCGTTCACTTTAGTTTTAACTTCAATACCATATGTGAGCATCTGAGAATGTGGTTTATAATGAAAATAACTCTCCTACCTTCGTAAGTACTCTTGAGATCATCAGACAGCAACGACGAAATAGAAAAAGCATATTGCTACTATATTTTATAAATGGCATCACTTAACTCCTCTCACTCTTTGACGTCGTTACCGGTGCACAAAACTTCCCGTAAAATTAATGCTGAATTTACCTCACCATACTAACCAAACACCGTACGGGACTTCAAGATAGATTTTTATTATTACTATAAGAGCACTGAGTAGGTACGTACCGTGTATTCCATCGGTAGAAAGGGGCAAATAAAAAGAATGATTGCACGAAACAAGGAAACATTTAATGAATTATTCATCATAAAACTACAAAAATTTCATTTCAACACGAGAAAAACTTCATCCTTTCAACGGTATATCACAAATTAACACTGATCAAGCATATTTAGTCAAAAGTCATATCAACGCAAAGTTTGAAATAACACACAAATGGTATCAAAAGTTAACACTTCCAAATAGATAGCGTAAAGTATGTCACTCAAGTTCACAATCACAACACTTGACGCGATGATACTGATGATACCTTCCGCGACATCCGCTGAATCTCGGTGTTTTTCTCAACGAATGTATTTTAAATAGCCCAAAATGTGAATTCAAGCGACAAAAATGTTTTCTAATTAAATAATTACCCTTGTGGAAGTATCGGACTTACGGCGAACAATGAGGCAAACGATGTAAACAAGCCGTGGCTCAAGAAGGTACATTGTTACAATACTAATAAAAATAATTTCGTCACTGCTAATCCCAAGAATACAATTATAATAAGCGTAGGTGAACAATTATGTAGCAGACAAAGTCCCCTCAAGACAATTATACTTGAAAATTCCAATACATTGAGCACCAAATGTTGCCGGTGTTCTTCTATCAACGACCGTTGAATCCTTGAATATAAAGGCTTTTTTGCTTGGGCTAGAAAAAAAAGTCCGATGGTAAATACAGCAAAATCTCGGAATACAAGCCACATCGCACCAACGGGAGTAAGAAATTGTGTTCGCAGAGTGATTAAACATCGTAAATATCTCACAAAGCAGTGATCAACTCTTTTTAACTTCTTTGCGGGCTGACGAATAACAGATGGCGTTTTCTGAGCCTCATTTGTTTAATGCAAACAAAGGAGAAATATGATTGGTCGAGGCGCCTAGCCTCGCGTGCGGGTGCCACTTTCGTACCGACAAAAGCATTACGTCACGAATTTGTCGGTTGCACCGACAATCTGTCGGTAGCGGCGTTTTGTGAATCACATTTCTATCGGTACAGAATTCCGCCCCTGGGTTTGAATCCTGGACAAGGCGAATGATTTTTTCTCTGTGGATTTTTCGCACAATTTTATGACTGGTATTTATGAGCCGTTAATTAGCTAAAATTCCATTGTCAGCCTTAGTATTTTTGATTTTTATGTACAGTCGTTGTCTTATAGATAATGAATTGTGAGATAATTTCTTTTTCTTTCAGGGTTTTTGCTCAAGGCAACTTCCTTTTATCTATGTGGCCTGTGGAGGCTGATAAAATATTGGGACCAGCTCCAGCTCCTGGGACACATCCCTTGGGAGACTTTCATCCTGTGCTAGGTGGGTGAAACTTCTACTTGAGCATTTCACTCATTGCTTTACCCACAGTGGTGGCATGAATTACAGTGAGGAACTCTTAATGCCAATGCCACTGCCACTAAGCTCTTAGTTGGTGCAGTTCACTTACTACATTGTAGTGAAAATTTGATGCATGCTCATGCCTTCATCTTCTTACAAACGAGAAATAACATAACTGATACCACAGCTATGATGATGGAGGATTCTTCACTTCACTGAGAGGAGGCAGTCACTTAGTATGTTGTCACTTACCATGCCTTGGAATCAGTTTACAAAATTTACCACTCATGATGCTGATGGCATAGCGATCCAAATTTCATGGGAAGTAAGCAATGGCTTTTAACTAAAATTTATATTTGAGAGGATATATCAATCGGAGTCATAACTTTTCAATTCTATTCCTCGTGGGTGCAAACACTTTATTTCAATATGTATTGAGATAAATAAACTACTTCACACTCTTTGCAGAGCTGCAAACATTTTTGAAAACCAACTAAAAAACAACCATAAATGTTGATGAGGGTGGAATTCTAATAAATCTAAATACATACATGGAAAAGTGAATTCTAACTATCATAATCAAAGCTTCTACATATCTATGTGGCACCTTGTAGCCCCATAAATTTTGGAGAAATGTTCAAAATTGCTCTCCAGTGAAACCTTTTATTTATTCACTTAAGCAAATAATATTTAAAAATAATTATGTTATGACTATCTAAAATCCAATGGCCTAGACATATCAGATTTCAGTGGTCTAGACATCACATCACAAGAAAAATATTAATAACTGGTTTGTTCTACATCCATTCTATAATCTTGTAGAGCTTATCAATTGCAAAGATTTTGCATCAATTTAACTTTGGACAGGATGTTATATGTATTTTATATACAGTGTTTGAATATTTTTTGCGACTGATTTCAATTGATACTTGCATTAATTTATTGATTACTTTTATGATTTGACTTTGTCAACTACCATTGATTGGCCTATGGACTATAAAATTAATTATAATTTAATTTTGGTGGAATGAGGGGAAACACTGAAATATTTTTCATAATAGGCGTGGAATGCATAATAAAGTCAATATTGTTATAAATGTTTCTGTTTGAAGTTGCTGTAACTTGCTTTTTTCTGTCCTTAAGGAATTGCTTTGCATGACTGTGAAGAGAGGGTGGTCTTTCCCTCTGAAATAGCTGATAGGCCTCCAATCATGAACGACTTCTCCTATCTTGACCATTCTACGCAGTTGAAGCTTATTGAGATTGTAGAGCAAGATATGATCACCAGGTAATAATTTTTTCTTCATGTTTATGGAATAGCATCAGTAAACTATCATAGAAACCTCAAAAGCCTTAGAACATCTGTTGACTCTTATTTCAATCAATTGAGTTCAATTTTTGCAGTGATGATGGAAGAACGCACAAAAATTTGTAATTTTCCACTATTTGAATTTTTAATTTTATATTTAAATTTAGCAACTGTCCAGTGCATGTACTTGAAGACTATGGAGAGATTTTTTTAAATAACTGTCAAAGTTTAGGAAACTTGTTAGGCATTACCAAGGCTGTTAACTGCGATTTGAATTTTTCTCATTTTTTATTCAATTGTGTGCTTTCATCCATTCCATTGCTTTAATGTATTTTAACTGGAAAATATCAATTCAGAGTCATTTAACTCTGTATTTACATTTTGAATTTCAGTTTTTTTTGTCAGTTATGTCCTCCTTTTTTCCTCAAGTCTCCAGAGGGCTAGTGATTGATGTGTGATTTGAACTTCATGCTGAAGTACAGAGCCAATTTTGTCTTTACGACTATTTTAAATAGAGTATAATTTTGGTATGACAATTTTTTTAAATTTCTGTTTTCCCTAACTTGCCCCTTCAAAATTTGCATGCACTACAGTAAGGAAGCTTTGTTGTTATGAAATTTCATGCTTACAAAGACGATCATACATCAGTTAGTTTTCATGTCAATTGTCGAATGTTGCATACTTCATATTCTTCCTCCTTTTTTCATATAATTTTTCTCTTTGTTTGAATAGGAGTCCAAGGCTGGATAAGACTGATAAACATAAGACTGAATATGAAAGAAGTGAATATCAAAGGGGCAGTGATCGACTTCTGCTATGGGAGCATAGACATTACCTTCATAGTAAACCAGAAGCTTTGCACAAAGTGCTTCTGTTGGCTCCATCATGGGATTGTAGTTGCCTTCCTGATCTACACTCGCTCCTTCACAATTGGGCACCTATTGATCCCCTGAGTGCTCTGCAGCTGCTGTTGCCATGGTAATTATTATACCATTCCAATAGGGTAGTTTCCTTCATCAAAGAAAATGAAAGGCATTGATTGCTATTCATTACCCACCATTAGTGTATTCATAGTATACAAATTATTTTGTTTTAGAAATACAGGTTTAGACAAATGGCAAGGGTCAATTTTATCCTCATTTGAAAAAGGCCAGATTGGTGCCCATGCGATGCCACTCCACGTGACGTCACAGAGACCTAGTTTCTATACAAATAGATAGGAGTTTTACATCGTCTGAGGTTACCAATGCATGCATGAGGCACAGAGCTTGGGGAAACTTGTCTTAATAATCACCTATTAAAACTGCCTAAGGTCAGAAAGTTTTCTTCGTTTGATAAAGTATTAATAATCCTTATTTAAGACAAGCACTACCAGCTAGCATGGTACTCTACCCTATTTTATATTAAATTCTGTTTCCTTATTGAAGTTATTCCTTTGGGAAACAAAGGAATGCCATTTTTGTAAGGAGTCAACAATGAAGCTCTGCCCTTTTTACAAGACTGTGGTGGTAAGAACTATGGAAAATATTTTTGTTACTGTTATTGCAACCTGGTTATGAAAAGGCTTCCATTTTAGCTGCTTGTGTGGAGCTGAAGAATAACCAATACTGAGGTCCTGCTAAAGAAAACCCATTCCTAGGAGTTCTGTACGACTTACGAATAAAGCCGAGTCTAATTTGCAGCAAAAATACAAAATTTCCATTTTCACGGATCATCATTAATTTTGATAAAAATTGGCTCATCTCTATGGCGTTTGTTCATTAACCCTTTTGTGCCGAATTCCGCACCTGTGTGGCGAGGATTTTTTTTCCTCAACTACGAATGCCACACCAGTGCGTCCTGAATGTTCTTACCCTAACCAACGAACGCCGCGCCTGTGCGGCACAGGTCGAAAAAAGTGACCGTGGCGGACACAATAGACCCACGGACGCGGTCGCCCCTTGTGATCGGCCTTAGCGCGAGCCCAGCCCCTTCTTCGGCCACTCAGGTCGACCCTTTCCTATCCTCTCCACGCGGTCAACTACTGTTATTTGCAGTGTGTTTTCCAAAAAAATATTTGTTGCTTACTTTTCATATCTATTGCTATAAATGAATTCATCTTTTTTTGCTGACCACATGGAAATTTCAAACAAAATTCTAACGTTAATATCAACGGAGTTATAGAACAACTAGTAAATATACTAAATCCGTCTATAGAAACGTTAGAACTTTGTTTAAAATTTCTGCACGCTCAGAAAAAAACACGAAATTCATTTTGAATTTAAAAAAATCGATACTAACAACAAGTATTTGCATATATTCTGCGTTAATATTTTAGCTAGTTGATCGCGGACTCGTGCTAGGAAGGGGCTTTTAATCCCTCTAGGGTCTGGGACAGAGGCCGAGGAAAAGGATCGGAGCCCCACCGAGTTGGGTCCAAAAATGTTTCGGGAGGGACCCACTGCCTTTAGTTGATGCGGAAAGGCTTCGTACAGAGGAGTAAAGAAAACTTTCAAGAGACTCGTATTGAAGAAGAATTTCTTTCAACGAAGGTCCGGCGCGAAAGGGTTAAAAAAGAGGAGTACAAACTCTCTTTTCCAAAATATTGAATATTCCCAGAGTTATGGCTCTTTGTTAATTTTTTATTTTTACTCGACTTTTTTGTTTGTTTTTGGGCCAAGTCCTTGCCTTTTTAAATGAAAACACTCCGGTAAGATTTTTGTGAGGGTGATAGGTCAGTGGAAAAACATCTTATCCATTACCATGTGAACGGTGGTGAATTGTGCATGAATTGCCATGAGATGAAATTTCCCTTTACCAGGCATCGAACCACCTTCGGTTTTCTGGGCCACTGCACAGACCTTTGCGCTATCCAGGTTCCTGAATACAATTGCCATGGGAATTCAGGAACCTGGATTGCGTTGCAGTCTGCATAGTAGCCTGGAAAATCAAAGGTCTGTGGTTAGATTGCCTGCCCAGGAGAATTATTTCTCATGGCAATTCATGTTTACACATGAAATGCTGTCTGGCTTTGCATTCATAATCCTCCCTATTCATTTCTTAGTTTTCCTGATGCGGAGGTGAGGAAAATGGCGATCCGGTGGGTGAGATCCATTGGTTGTGATGAACTGGTGGACTACCTTCCGCAGCTGGTGCAAGCCCTGAAGCATGAGGCTTGGGAGGCCTCCCCATTGGCTCATTTTCTGTTGGAGAGGGCCTTGACCTCCCCTCGTGTCTCTCATCACCTGTATTGGCTCCTCACTCAGACTCTCCCCGGCCAATCACCTCAGGTGAGTTAGAAGGTGAAACGTTTTGCATGAACTGGGTGTCCTCTCCTCTGTACAGCTTTGAAAGTGAGTGGATTCCATTGTGTCTCGAAAGTCATGGAGTGTATGTAAAAATGAAAAAAATATAAATAAATTTGAATAAATCTGCTGCCGAAGCCAAATTTACAATTTGCCTCATCCTCTTGCACATAGGTTTATCTTCAGTATTTTAACATTTAATTGCCATAAGCTTCGCACAAAATGCGCTTTTAATATGACTTGGTTTACCAAGTTGGTTCCTCAATAATGTTAAAATTCCTTTTATATCAAAATTTATTCTGTGTGTTTTAAGGTTATTATTGAACATTATTTGATCGTATTTTTACTATCTGTTTAGATGATTATTCCACAAAGTACATGTGATGAAACTGTCTGAAAACATGAGAAAGGGAGATAAGTGAAGCTTAGTGTTTGAGTGCCCTCACATGTACTTTTTTTGTGCTGAAATTCCCAATAATTTCCCAGTCTCCAAAGATCCATGGTCCGTCGAAGGAAATTGTCAAAGCCTTGAGGCAATTTAAGATGACTGACTATTTACATAAATAGTAATACATACATTGAGTCCTCGTTCTAGGTCACCCCGTTTAACTTCATTTTGCAATAACGTCACGAAAATTTTGAGACCGTCATTCTTTTATCGCACCTTCGCTTTGCGATAACGTCAAGGCTTTTAAATTTCACGTGAGAAAAAAACACGAAGCGGCAGACGTTAACACGTTCCCTGCCACGCGCCGCCATAGGGCGTCTCACATAACTTCAAATTCGAGTTAGTGAGACGCCATATGGCGTCTCGCATTGCTGCTGGACGCAACTAGTGAGACGCCAATGGGCGTCAAAGTAGCGTTTTCGTTGAATCATCAAGCGATGTATAGAACTTGAAATTTAAGCTACATTTCCTTATGCACTGACGAGACAATGTTATCTTCTGTGAAGGGAGGGTATTGGTAACACATTTCAGCTCGAATTTCATTTTTTTTCGTCTTCGGTTTCTCATGTTTTTTTCGAGAGTGCTATTTTTCAATGGCTATATCATTCTATGCTTCAAGTGGAAGCTCGAGGTATTATATCTCCACACAATGTTTCAAATTACATTTGCAGAGCTTTTTTCGTTTTTTTTCCTTCCCTCACTTGTCCCTCGTACCTAACCGAGTTTGGAGCGTATCAGTATACCAAATGTATTCTCTGTGTTTGTGCCTTCGATACGGAAGTGATAACCAGTTTAGTGAATATATCATGTGTACTCCGTCACGCATTATTGGGGGAAAAAGACGTTTTAACGAAGAAGAAATCGAGCATATGTTTCATTCTGACAATTCGGCTTCCACCAACGACCTTGAAGGATTTTCTGAAGGAGACACCGCTAATTCAGGGTGTCTAAGGAGTCGTATGAATCCTCAGAGTCAGGTAATCTTTCTTCTTCTAATACAGGTATGATTCCTTATTCCATTTTTTTTATTCACAATCTAATAACTCCTGCTCAGTGGCGCTGACTCCATGGGGCCTGAGGGGGACCGAGCCCCCCCAAAAATTCGTTACAGATGTGAGGAAAAAATGTTCATGCTTGTCAATTTTCCCCGGAGTGTCCAGATATAGTGATTCGAGTGATCAGGGTTCTAATGTCGATCATATGACTATTCTAAAATGCTTAAAAAACATAAAATTCACTACTTATAAAATTTACAGAGACAGGGTCCCCAGTTTGGGCCCCCCCAATATTTTTTGTAAGTCGGCACCCCTACTCCTGCTGTAATGTTTAGATACTTCTAGTGATTTGATTCATCCCACGCTTATGGAAAGAATGTTGTGAGATAAGTCTCATTTTGTGGGTACCATTAGGAAAAATAGGAAAGGGCTGTTAAGAGAAATAACGACTGCTAACTTAAAGAAAGGCATTTCAGTGCTATGAAAAACTTGTGGAGCAACGGTAAAGAAATGAAAAGATCAGCGTGACGTATTCATGATCTCCACCACCATCAGATAGGAAATAATCCCAACGGGGAAAGAAATCGAAGAGGGCCATGATTACTAAGCCAAAGATGGTGTTTGAGTACAATAAAATAAAGGGAGGAATTGACATTGCTGAGACCCTTTCGTTGTATCACTGCACCCATCGAAAAAAAGTAAGGTGGTACCACAAGGTGGCCGATGATGCTCTTTTTTGGGACTTGCATTGTTAATGCTTTTATACTGTGGAATGAAACACGGAATCCAGGTGCCCACATGATCTCTCTCCAGTAGTTAAGACGATAAATTATTGAAGAATGGCTGCATATTCTTCGGGATTCCGTTGTTAGGGTCTAAAAAATTGACGCACTACCTGGTAAATACAAATAACACTGAAGGAAGCCTTCGAAGTCTGGTAATTTAGAGGATAAAATTATCATAATATAAAATCAAGAATTAGTATTTTTCGCACTATTAGATATTAGCGCTGTTTCTTCATTTTAGAAAAGCCCGTGTTGGCTGTCGTGGATGTTACAAATAATTCTTGCAGACGATGAGTCGCAAAGTTGCCCTCAGTAAAGCCAAACGTGTTTCTACAAAATTTATGATCTCTCCGGATCAGCCGTACCCAAGCCTCCCAAGTATAAATCATTGCACTAATCATCTCCGGATACGATAGCAAATATTATTAAAAGCATAATCAACAATTAAAATTTGTTTTAACAGTATTTTCAACCATAGCTTTTGAGTGTACACTAAAACGTTGGAACGAAGATCCAATGGCCTGAGCCGCCAAATGGCGTCTCATCAAATTTTAGGCATTGTCAAAAGTGGGGAGACGCCCTATGGCGTCGCACGTGACTAAAGTTACAATCGATAGCGCATCACATAATGAGTCCAAATATACCGAGAAATATTAGTAACACCCGGAGATAGGCTCAATATCGTTATTGCCGTTTGGTAATAGGTTCGAAAATATTCGCCTGGCACACGCGGAAACCAGTAGAATTCGGGCCCGGCAGCGAACGTGTTAAAGGTTGTTCGTTTTGTGGGCGGTTATACAGTCTAAACGAAGTGTAAAACGGTTTCTTGTTAATTGCGATTACGGTTTTAGCAAATTTTCTGCTAAATGAATTCTTAGGTAGGTGCACAAGGTTTTACTTGATATAATGGTTTTCAGGAACCTAAAAAGTGATTTCAAGGAATTTTTCCGTGTAGAACTCTGAGTTTTTGTCGCCATTTTTTTTGCCGTGTTCACAATAATTTTGGTTCCTGTAACTGCGACGATGTTTCAGCGATGATGATGCCCAGGCGACGCTCGCTCGGGCGACCACCATAGCGAAGCCGAAGAGCAAATGCGGGAAGATACAAAAATGGAGAAGGATTTACGTTAGTGCTGCTATTGTCGTCGATGAAGACAGGAAGTCGTATTTATGCCATAGCTTGGCATTCCCATCGTAAAAAATGCCCCAGATATGATACGCTAAAATTTTTTCGCGTAGGAATTGTGAGGTCTAGGAGCCGATATTCACTTTTAACATTGTTTCTTATGGGATATTATGTTTCGATTAACGTCATTTCATTTATCGTCACATTTTTCAGGAACGGTAAGTGACGTTAAACGAGGACTCACTGTATATCATTTAATTTTCGTAAATTATGACCATAATGAAAGTTAAAGTGAAATTTTAGCTTAATAGGATTTTCCCATTGCTAGTCTCCCACCTCTCCCCATCATTAGCCTGGGTATTTATTTGGGAGTTAATTGGATTTGCCAAGTTATGCTTGTTTGGTGAAATTGAATTTGTTGTTAAAGATATCCCCTCATCTTGATAAGCATTTTCGAATGGTAGTTATTATCAGGGGCTCAGCTAGGAATTAAGGCTGGAGGGGGGGTTGTAGGCGTAAAACACTAGGATGTGTTAGGGTGTGGAATACCCGCCAGGGTAAGCGGGACGTGCGGGGGCACTCCCCTAGAAAAATTTTCGTATAAATGGTTCAAAATGGTGAGTTTTGTGGCCTTCTGAGGGATATTTTATTAATATTAACACTATTCTATAAGTAATATTAATCCAACTAAGTGAAATGAATTAAACTTGAACATTTCATCAGAGCTCCGGGGGGGGGGGGGGTTTATCCCCCAAAACACCCCCCTCACTGCACCACTGGTTATCGTGTACTAAATAAAGTTTGAGGCACTTAAATTGCCTACAAAAATCAATTTTATTTCCAATTTGATACTTATATTCGTAATAGACAGCAGATTTATTTGAGAAGATTGTTTCATGCAAAGGTAGAAAAATCATGCTATGGGGGTGAGGCTGTATTGTTGTTTTTAATTGTAGAAGATTTAAAATATGTTCCAATTAAGCATAATTTAATAGTATGGAGCAGTTAGAAGTAATATTATTAGATTGCTTTCGTTTTATGGTGAGAAATAATGTTGAAATATGTTAAAAGGGGGTGGAAGAGTAAGTACCAAGTGAAAGCGAGCTATGGCTAGAGAGAGATTTGAAGAAAATTTATGTATTGCAAGATAAGAAGCTACATCAAAATTTTCCTTTTCATCCATTCCTGAGGTAATTTACCGTGAAGTTTATGGATTGCTGTCCTGAATTAGGTTTCATACTATGGCTGAAGTATATGCATTACAAGCCGTTTGAGTTCGATCATGCTTAGGGGATTCTGAAAATGTTTGAGGTGGTTTGCCTTAATTGCATGCAGAACTACCCTTTAATAATATTCCAGGTTTCTTTGCTCTCGTTTCTAGCATTCTGAATCCTACAGTCATTGTAGGATCTTTTGGATTGATACAGTCCTCCAGGTAATCAAAGTTGGAAGTATTTGAATACAGTTGAAATTCGATTTTTTTATTGGCATGATGTCGTTGCCTTGATCTGGTAATAGTGGAGAGAGTATTTGTATATTTTTGCTTGTGAAGGTATTTTATTGCTTCATATTATGCATGCTGAATGAATATGTACTTAAAGATTTGGAAAACTGCAGAAGTTTGTGTCCAAAATGTCAAGAAAGTGACTCGACTACCCCAGTTCTCTCTTAGCATCCGAAATTCATGAAGATGTATCTGTGATTCAAAGATACTTCCTTGTCAGTATTTAATGTAAATATCTTTGTGGCAAACTGGGAAAACTGGAATAGGAGAAGAAATGTTAGTTTTAAAAATTATGTACGTAAATGATATAAAGTAAGAAACTCCTGAAAGAGAAAAATCATCATAGGATAAACCTTTTATACTTGAGTAAAATAAATGGTTAGTCAGAAATGTTAGCAGCCTTACTCATTGTTGTATGTACTAATGTGGTGATTTTTTTTTCGTTTATTGCCATAATTTGCAAGTGCAGGTGAAATATCAAGTTATCAGAGTAAGAAATTAGCTGTAGGTAGTTGTTGGAATCAGTTGTGCAGCATGCTTTGTTGTAACTGGAGGAAATATTGTTAGATGCTGATGAAATGATTTTTATCCTGGTCATGCATTTTCCGATGATAATCAGCATTGCAGATCTCCGAAAAGTGTCGCCTCATTGGAAATCAATGTGTTAAGCATGAATCACTGTTGATTCACTGTTCCGGGAAAGTTTTAATGCTGTAGAAATGTGAAAAGTCAGTGCTGATTGTATTTTTCCCAAGTAAATGAAAATGTTTTTCCTACTGAGGCTCCCAGTGGTGCCACTTCAGAAGAATTAAGTCCAAGAATGCTCGCTGTGCATTGACATATGAAATAGAAAATGGAGCTGGTTCGGCTACTAATACAGGTAGCTTACTGGTGAGCCCCCTACTGATGGCAACATCACAGTAAAGATTTTATCATTAACGTTGGGAATATTTCATTGGCAAGCACTGGGAAGTAATTAAATAGTACTAACAATATTAATAACAATAGACTTTATGTATAGTAACTTCATTTTTTACGATCTTGAATTGCTTTTTTCTTGAAATTTTTTGAGAGGTGCATCGTCTCGCTTTGGCATTTTGAATTTATAGCCATGATCCACTGAATAGGAAAATTTGAGCTCGATTGGCCACCTGGCAGGTGTGTATTCCCCTTGTAAGTTAACTATTAGTGACTTCTGTTAATTAAAAAGTCAATGAAAAGTAGGAGTAGCTCTGAGAAGTTTCGTATTTAGAAACTGAGTCAGTTTTATTTTCCTTTATTCTGACCTCCTGGTGAATGTTCAACTGAGTAATAGCATTTGTTTGCTCAGTGCATGGACAAGTTAGTCTTTTCATACATAGTGTATGTGTA